>NC_054059.1:39364831-39517672 GCF_017639655.2 Falco naumanni | reverse complement strand
GGGCAGCGGGGCCATGATATGATGGAACAGGACACCATCACCACCAAAAAAAGCTCACAAAGTAACAAAGTGACAGCTTTTGCCACAATCAATTGATCCTGTCTACCTGCATGAACCTTTACGCTGTAGCGAAGAGTCAGCAGTATGAGGGTGGCAACAAGCAGCCTGGACGGAGAGAAGGCAGGATCTCTTCATACCTCCTCTGGTTTACAGGGATTGTGAATCACAGCCTAAAACACGCAGAATGAGTCTGCCAAGTGAGAGGCCACGCAGCTACACTTTAACATGCCAGTATCTAATGTTCAGAAAAGATCAACTAACACGGTTTTGGGTTACAATAAGCATGTCACTCACACCACAACGCATTTGACACAAGGATGAATCTGTTGTTACAAAGACATTACAAAAAATGCCAAAGATTACTAGATCTCTCCTGCATACAGACATGAGCTGTTCAGCCTTTCTGGACCATAAAAACAAGCAGATGGAGGATAAAAAGGGGTTTCTGATAATTTGCTCATTGCACAACACTGTCTTACCTACTGTACAATGTTTCCATGTCAACAACGATAACAGCAAGCTATATTATTCTATGTAGTCTACTCTAGGAAGTTCCTCTGAAGAATATATATATATTATTTTTTTTTTACAAAAGGGGTCTCTTACCCTTGAAAGTCTGATTTGAAGATACAATGTATAATGCCTCTTTTACAAACATAAGAAATAGGAGTTTTAAAAAACTGATGGAAGCTGTGCAAGGAATTGCCTTAACAGCCTTGGAAACAAAAATCTCTCCAGACACCTGCAACCAAGAACAAGACAATGCAAGTGTTTCTACAATCACCTGATTTTAAAGGGTCATTGTATAAGCGTGAAAGCAAGGCTTGCAGCTCTTGGTCAATGATTAGTACCTTTAAGCTCTTCTGAGAACTGCTGTCGCACCACGGACAATGCCGCTACCCTGAGATTTGAGCTGATGGAAGCTATTGTCCCTCTACCTCCCTTTCCACTTCCCTGGAAAGACAACTCCATTACTCTGTTCTTTGAGAAATCTTGGGGAAGGGAGAGGTTGGGTTTTATTTTCCAGAAGGTCTGCAGGCAAAGAGAAGCTTCTCTTTGATATAAATTTCTGAACTCCTCTGCTCATAGATTTTCTTATGATCACTCATGAAAACTCCACTAACAGCAGTTCACCACCAGAAGGGACAGTGCTGCTTCATCTTCCACCCCCAACTGCATATTCCTAATGCCTTTTTTGTTTTTTCGCAAGCTTTTGAGCAATTGTGAGGTGAACTGCACAGAAAATCCATCCATCTGAAAACAGATGCAGCAAAAAAGTTTGATTTCAGCAACTTCTTCCCTGGGAGTGAAGTGAATGAGTAGTGAGGACATCCCATCTGATGGCATCCTATCTTTGTATTACCTTAAATCAAACTTCACTTAATAGAAGAGAAAAAAGAAAAAAAAAAAAAAAAGAAAAAAAAAGCTTTAAAGTGGTGTGAGTCTCAGCAGGTGTCTGATGACCATAAGAGCTCTGACAGATAGCAAGATAATTGAATATAGATTTCTTATTTTATTTTGATGCTGCACAATGAAGTTGTGCATTTTCCACAACCTACAAGGGAGTGGTGAGAGCCCACTCGTCTCCATGCCACTCAAAATCCTGCTATTATGCCATATGTAGACATGTACTTGGTTTTAAAGAAGCTTCTCCTTACCAGCACCACTGGAATAAGCTGAACCTTACTAATCAATTTACTTGGGAAACCATGAAGAAAAATATATTACAAGTAGCATGGTCTCATAGAGATAAAAAACACAACCGAGCTTCCTTAGAGCCAGAGAAAGGAAAATAAGCTGCTATCAAGCAGTGGTTTTTAAATATAAGCAGGCTACCTAGTCAAGCTGAAGATGCCACCCAAGAGACACAGACACACTGGAGTCAGAACTGCCATTCGAGAACTGTTTTGTGCATAATCATCCCTCATGGAGCACTTATGTATATAATTATGAACTTGTAAAACTTCAGTCAATCTGTTAGTAAAAACCATCATTTGAAAATAGAAAGATGAAAACCCAATCCTTCTTTCCCCGTCCACAGGAAGGTTTACTAGCAGAGATATGTGTAGATTAGCATTTGCAGGTTTTCTTCAGGAAAAAGAAAGAGTGATATCAAAAAAACTCTGCCCATGAGAAGCACTTTGCTAAAAAGTAAGTCCAAATATTAATCCATGTGACACACAAAAAAATGAGTGGTTTTACTGCTGTAAAGAATAATTATCTTGAATAACTCATTTAAAGAAAATATCATTTTCCACACAGTCCAACAACTGCTAGGTAAAATCAGTTCTTAGTTGCTTCACTTTTGCAATTACATATAGAAGTGGAAAAACACAAGGTAATTCTTTGTAAAAGTTTTTTACTTCAAGAGGATTAGCAAATTTTATTTGTTGGAACTCTCCTGTTAACGTCAAGTCCATTTTGACTTTAAAGCTTTTTTATAAAGATTATCAACCTTTCATCAACCATAAAACATGTAGTAGATACTTCCCAAATTTAGAGTTACCATGAAAGGAGAATGAAATCTTTGGGGTTTGGTGGGTTGTGGGTTTTGGGGATTTTGGTTTGGTGGTTTTGGGGTGGGGGTGAGGGTTTGGTTTTCTTGCACCTACGGAGATTGTAGAATGTGTCGTATCATTACTCTCTATAGCAAAAGCTACTCAAACCACAACTCTTACATGTCTGCAGAGTGCCTTAACCACGAAGCAGTGAGGAGCTCTAGCTGAAGGCAGGGCGAAGGAGGGAGGTAAGTTTCTGAAGCAGGTTGCAGTCCCCCCAGACACTGAGAAGTGACAAAGCCAGAAGCAGAGTAAGCAACAGTATGCCAAGCACAGGGACCCCTGGGTCCTGGTTTGTCCTCCCAAAACTATTTCTTGTTCCCATAGAGTGACCTGTACTCTACTGTACAATAGACATAAAATTACTGTACAATACACATAAAAGTAACAATATAGGGCCTTTTTTGCTTTAAGTAAGTCTCCTAGAACAACTCACATCCATGCTGCATGCACACTTCTTTTTTCTTTTCTTTTTTTCTTTTTTGTTTTTTTTTTTTATTTTAACATGTAGCAGGAAATGCTGCTGTACTACTGTATCAATTAAGGACTACACTTTCCACTTCCCTAAAAGAAATTTAATGCCCATGCTGGCAAGATGTTCAGTCATAAACATTGCAAATCCAGATCAAATATTACTACTTTGTTCTCACGAAATAGTGCTCCCCTTCACCACACTCCTCACACACCCCCTAAAAAAGAGAAATTCAAACTTGTCACTGCAGGAGGCCACTATTTCCGAAAGTTACTGTACAAACACCTTGTGTGCAACCATTCCACATTCATGCTAGAACAACTACTCCCTTGATGGAGCTTTAATGAAATTGATAGAAATCTACCAAAGGATTAACATCCCCCTATTACTAAGGATACATAGTTATGCTTGCCAAACTAATTTAGCATTTAATAATGTAATAGATATATCTGCTAAAAATGCATAAAGTTTATTTCACTTGCACTAGTAAACAAAAACATTAACTGAAACATTACATCTATGGTCATAACGTAGTACATAAGCATGACATGTACCTGTCCAGTCACTTAAAGAAAAAAAGCCATAGAAATGGAAATATTGTAGACTGGCATGACAACTAAATCATGGTAAGTGATAGAACAATCGGAAATATGTTCATTCACATTAGCATAACAGAAGCTTTTATTGTGAATCACAGCAATGAGTTGGTAGCTGTACAGAGTCCCCGTTTCAGAGAACTTTTGATTTGAGATGAGGTAGTAGGCACACACAGAGCTTGCTCTGGAGAGCATTAGGAAGCAGCTAAACAGATGAATTCAGTATACTAAAATCTGGCTCTGACTGTTTTGAATACAGAGAAACCTCAGCAGACTAGCAGCACTTTTGTTGGAACATTAAAAGTGAAACTCTTCTTTCTGTCCAGTCAGGAAGAACAGCAAAGGAAAAGCATCAAGATATACACTAATCTTATGTCTGCTACAGCAGTGATTTCACCTTGCTTTTATATGTCTGTTTCTTTTAAATAGCATCATGAAAAAAATGTGTTATTTAATTAAAATTAAAATTACAGCAGCACCATGTGCAGCCACAAAAAACCAGCCAATGTCATGGTGCCTTGACGCTGAAACTTAATTTCAGTATCATTGTTCTGAAGTAGAGAACAAGAGAAGTGTCTTCTCTCTTTAATGACTGGCTTATTGGAAGCAACATCTTCAAAACATCCTCAGGTTTTCTTTGCAAAAAATACATTGCCTCTAAAGCCAAAAAAAATGGTGTTGCAGAGGTTTGTAGGCAATAACTAGTCCTTAAGTCTTGTCCTCCTGCATTTCCTATAATTTTACTCTATCAAGCTGTAAAATCACTGGGTAAACTAATTTTTAGGGCCCACAGGCACTACCTTATTATTTCAAAATATAGCATAAACCTCTCAAAAAATTGAAATACAGCATTTCCATGTTTGCCTAAAAATTTTTCTTTTCATTTATATATCACCTCAATGTACTATAAACACTAATTAAATCCACATACATTCAAGAATATACATTTTATGATCATATAAAAGAAACAGAGAGGTAATATGATTCCTGCACTTTGTTGTGCTGTAAGTTTGGAGGAGTCTAAATTACTACTACTTCATTATACAGAATAAACTCATTCAGCTTTAAAAGCCTGTAATATTCCTGACACTTAAAGATGACCTCAGGACAGTATTTTAGTCTTAATAAAGCTATACACTTGTATCAAATAAGAAATATTTCAACATCAATGTCTTTGCCAGAAACCTTATATATTATTTACAACTCCTAAGAAAACATCTAGCAATGTTTATACTCGTGTACACAATGACTTTGCTCTACATACCCTGCATAAAGATTTTCAAATGCTATTTGTGTCAGGTCCTTTTAATCATTTGAAGTACTGTCTGTCTTTCATATTCCCAAACAGTTTGTACAGCTAAAATATTGGCTGCTCGTAAGCACCCATCTCCATTAATTTAACAATAAGCTGCTACTGACAACAGAAGGAAGAAATGTTTTTGCACACAGTGATCAGGTGGATGACACAGCTACAGCGTAGCCTGCCCCTAGCCAGAAATAGTAGGTGCTGACTTTGGTCTTGAGTGTAGAAAAAGGCACAATAAAATTCACTCCCTGGCTTCCACGTGAATAGCACCTGCAACAGCACTTGGCATGGCAGAGATGAATTTTCATTCTTTGTTCTTACTTTGCTTTGCCCTTAAGAATAGCAGTGAGACTGAGTCCAGGCTTCAACGATTCCCCCATCCTAGTTAACTCCTTTTAAAAAAAACTTCATAGAAGACAACCATTTCTTTCAGCCATTTTCTTCTACCTTCCACGTTATTATACACGCAGCAATCTCTCCTGAGGGCTCGACACCAATCACATTATCAGTATGGACATCAGTTCTCAGTAATACAGTTGCATGAAAATACATCTCTCACATATAAGAGGAATGTAGTTTTTTAAATGATGTGTGAGGGGCCTTATGTTTCTGATCCTAGCATTTTAAGACCCTCATCTAATCTTTTCAGAAGTGCAAAGTCTTCCCGTTAACTTCCACTTAACTCAGTGGGAGTTAACTGTACTGTTGCCATGTCCTGAATGTGCAGTCCACTTTTTCAGTGCTACTTACCCAAAAACAGTGTGACTAAAATATTTAGAGCCTTCTGATTTTTCAGATCACCTATAAACTCTGAGAACAGCGACAAGTTTTCACACTTTCCAGTTCACCCTAAAAGGCAGACATGTATGCAGCAAAATCAATGCAGTCTGAAATACAGCAATGACTCTACAAATGTTTCTAAAACCATACTGTAAAAGGAGATAAAGAACAAATCTTTTTTATGTCTAAATTTGTGAATTCACTTATAAATACTATTGATTTTTTTTTACCTGCAGAAAGTTACACATTCTCAATGAAAGATCCGTTTCAATGAGATAAAGGAATATGAATCAAAAAACTTACACCACAGGGAAACCTCACTATTTCTGGAAAGACCAAATTGTTCCCACAGATGTCACATCCACAAGAAAGTATCCCTATGCTTTCAGCAAACAGAGCATAATATGACAATAACAGGAATTTAATTTGAGACTTGAAAAGAGTTAAGGACAATGAGCCAAATTTGCAGAGATTATACCGTCACATAAAGATGGCAGATGCTTTAATAAGATTTTTAAAGGAGGTATAACCCTCTAGAAGCCTCAGCAGCATTTAATTCTATAACAGTCATCCAACCGGTTTCAGTTCTTTTGTAAATCCTACTGCTTAGTGGAAAAAAAAGAATGGTGTCTATTTGGATAATTCACAGCAAGTTATAATAAAATGCTGTAATAACATTCTGGCTTTCAAGTGATAAAAGGAAAACTGTCAGTTTAAATTTATTGAAATCATGGGTGCTCAAAACTTTTCTTTTTGATGTGCAGGCAGTGCAAAACAACAGCTAGAGGCTCTAGGCCACAGCTGTCCCATCACTGCTTCCCTCTAACCCACACAATGCATTCCTTCTAGTCCATGAAGTTTGAAGCCTGCCTGCCTTTAACTGCAACCTCACACCTTCTTTTGAAGCGAAACCTCCTATTACCCCTTCCTTTCGTTTTAAAGTATTTTCTTCAGTTCTTAGTAAAGGAAGAAATAGTATGTTTTGGAGCCACTGACAAAAATGAAAATCAATCAGCCAGCACAGGACTGCACATTCAGCTGCTCCAACTTGGCCAAGCTCTCTATAGAGCACTAACCATCTGAAAACACCACCTACCTGGCTGAATTGCTGAACACTATGTTGAACAGTTGAATTATAAACACTGGCAGCAAGATCATATGCAAAAACATACCTGTTTTCTCCACAGATTGTGTTTTCCATTTACAACCATCATTCTGTATCAGAATAGAAGCAATAATGCACCACAAATGTGCGCTACAGTACCCCTTACATCAGGCCTCCTTGATGCACCTTTATTGACACCTAATTTGTTTCCTGCCCAAACTTCTGCAATTCCCTGTATACCATAATAAAAGCACACGTTTCTCAAGGTCAGACACTGTGGCTATGTTCTGCCATCATGCCAGTTAGGAAGTTTTTATCACCTCTCTCCTCCCCCTCCACCACAATCCTCCAACCTCCAGCACGGACTGCCTACAGCCACTCTTAGGGTAACAATTCTAAAACGACATGCTGGTTTCCAGACTTACTATAGGCAAATCCTCTCATTTTCTGAAATTCAAATATTCACCTAATCTCATTGCCTGCTCATTTTGCTTATTCTGTCTCGATCCTGCATTTTTCTATAACTAGGGACAGAGACACTGAACTTTCAGTTTTCCTTACACATACACCAAGAATATTTTGTTCCTTCTGTAAACAACAGGTTCCTATCTGAGGCATCACTTAAATAAATACTGCCCAAATTCTTGCCCTCTCCTACATTATAAATGCCTCCTAATGGATTTTGGAAGACACTTCATAAAGAACAGAAAGTAAAAGTAAACCAAATTGCTTAATCACATTAATTTAACAACAGCATAGTGTTCACATACCAAAATCTGTTTTGGAAGAAGTAAAAAAGCTGTGAAAGAAGTTTAAACTGTTGTTCTTTGTGAAAGAAAAAACAGGAGGGGATTTCTAAAATCTCATAAATCTTGTATTTCTGCTATTTGTTGCCAAGATTCAGGGGAGAGACTAAAGAAGTAAATGCAGGTCGCTCACTAATTGTCTGTTGTCGTCATTTTTTTTTATTTTTTTTTTTTAATTAGTGAAAACCAAGCCAAAATTTTCATTTTCACTATTCCAAAGCTTCTGGATTTAAATCCTTATCTTCAGAGATTTAAAGTTACACAATAGAGGTGATCAAAAAAAGGACTCAATTACACAGCAAACAGCATAGAAACACAGAATATGAGAGGATCTCTGTGTATCACTCTGCTCTGAATCAAGATCAAACAAATAATTTTAAGTGTATCTCTTCTCCAATATCACTTGAAAGCTATTCCTGAAAGTCTATGGTAGCAAGCATTCCAGTGTATATTGTTTTACTTTCTTGTATTTCTTTCTATTTAGTCAGCATCTCCCTGATGTTTTCTTTTGTGATGCCACGACCTCCTATGGAAAACAACTGTCTTGATTCACATTCCAAGTTCTCTCAAACCGACTGCTGTATTCTATATTGCCCACTTCAATCCATCTTTTCTCGACAGATCAAAATTTATTATGTTCTCTAAATCTCTTACAAGTTCTGTTGTTTTCCTTTGGATTCTAACCCGCTCGTTCTCAGAGCTTGGTCTTCCAACATACACAGGTTACTTTGGCTACAACCTCACCAGTGCGGAATTGTTTTTTCACATTTCACTTGTAATGTTTCTGTTAATAAAACCTTTACCATACTTGTTGACTTACTCGTTTTGCTATCCATTATTATCCCTGTATCTGATTCCGCAGTACTTACACTTACCTGGCTCTGATTTTACATTTGCATGTGTTGTATTTAGCATTATTTATCATACTTCATTTGGTTCATTACAAATCACTACTCCAGTTTATCAATATTTTTGAATTATATACCTTCTTTGCATCTTCTCTCTTGCTTGGCAGCATCCACTGATTTTTTGTATACGTACCCTCATGTTTTGTACCCTCTTCCATGAAAGATATGAAACATATGTAGCCCAAGAAAAGGCCTGCATGTGCAGCCAAGTTCAAGAGCAAATGACTAGTAATTCTTTGAGTATTGCTCACTTTGTAAAGTAATCCCATTATAATTAAAGTGCCAGTTCCCTGATTTCCTTGTGATAATGCACAGAACGGCATTAACGTTGAGATAAAGGTCTGTAGGTCACCATAGCAGCTCTCAAACCAAGAAGCAGAAAAGCCTGAAATAGCACAGGAGGAGGAAGGAGGAGAGCAACAAAGGGCACAAGAAACGTTCATCACATAGGAGCCACAGCAACGATGGACAGCTATCGCTGGTATCCGTTCTGAATGCCTGAGGGATGACATTTGGAAGTAACTCTCAGAGGCACAGAGGAAGCACAGAAGAGCATGGAGAAAAATGTACGTCCCATTCGCGAGCAGCCTCGCCATGCTGCAAACTCCCTGCAGCTCTTCTGGCTGCCCAGGCCAGCGATGCAGCACACTGGAGCGCAGGCGCTGGCTGTGGGGCAAAGAAGGAGCAGCAGGCCACTGCAACCCCATCCCGCCTGGGATGGACAGGGCAGCCCCTGCAGAATTAGAGCCTCAAACACAGAGATGGAGAAGAATTTGATCAAATCCTACTGTTTAGGCTGCACGTAACTTCCAGAAATGTTCCTCGCCTGCTGTGTTCCTACTAGGCACTGTTAATACAGCTGTATAAAATGATCAGGCGTAGTTAACCTTCCTACAGCCATTAGTTCACCCTTAAGTGCTCACTTCACTTGTCACTTCCCTCTGGCTCTAACGGCTAGGCTTTTTCTAAGGAAAACCTTGGGATAATTTTTTTTTCCACACAAGCTGTAACTCATTTTACATGTCACCATTTCTGGCTGGTTGGTTTTCAGGGGGTGGTCCTGTTTGTTTGTTGGGGTTTTTTGGTTTTGGGGGTTTTTTTTTGGTTTGGTCTGGTTTGGTTTTTGTTTTGGTTTGGGTTGTTTGTTTTAAAGGGACATTTTCCCAGTTAATCTACATAATGTCATTTCCATCCCTTCTCCATTCACATCATGCTGTACATCCTGTATTAAGATTATAAAACAACTGGAATGTTACAAACATATCACTTAAACCACCCTTAACATAAAAACCTGTCTTTTCAAATAATTGAGTTATTCTAAAAGGTATTCCATCAGTGAGATTCAGTACCTGTTTTATAATTGCTTTTACTCAGAAGAAAATTATTTCATGAGTTTTAGGAAATATAAGCAATACAACAATCATTATAGCAAAAGCACGAGTACAAAGCCTGGTTCTTCCCTTAAATACAATGAGATCATGCTGCCCACTATAATGAAATACATTTCAGCCTCCAAATCATTGAAGGACCAACATTATATAATTATCCACATTAAAACACAAATGTCTTTCATGTTATTCTTAAAATGATAATGAAAAAATGAAGATTTATTTTGTATTTTATAAACATTACATTTCATGAATATAATTTACAGTCACATTACACAGGAAATTAATACTATGTATGACAGCTTCCACTGAGGACTCATGGAATTTTTTTCACGTCAAAATAATAACGGTAATTCTTTCCAAAATTATCTGGGGATAATCCTTCATGAATCCCTAGGGTGAAACATCATGCTGCTCAAGTTGGACGGTGACATTTGGCCTCTATTACAGTATCTATCTATAGTTCTTGTTGCAAAGTTTAAGCAGAAGAAAAGATTTGTCAGAGAAAGGCTCGCTCTAAATGTGGCAATTGTGAAAATATACAGGTATGTGTACAATATCTGGATCTCTCCATTTTATTTTTGTTGTCAATAGTGAACTCAATATTCGCCTTTTAAGTCATGCCTCATAATATATTCTCTTTAATAGGATTTTACAGTGAATAGAGTCTCTAGAAACCAGAAGCAGCAGAGGACTTTAGGAATACCTCTCCTTTTCCATAAAAGGGATCCATAAAACGGTTTTCATAAACTTTATCTTGAGAAACAAGCATGCAACAACCAGTCTGAGAAGAGCAAGAGAGCTAAGAGAAACCCTCCCATACAATCAGGAAATAATGCCCACTATCATATGGGAGAGAGGAGGGAAGATGGGATGAATTGATAAAATTCACTAAATAATTTATTTCTAACCAATAATTCCCCAAAAAGTCAGAATTGCACATAATTTAAACCACACACTATTCATTCTGACTTTTCTATGCAGTCAAAAAAAAAAAATGCATAATGGATCACTTGATGCCTGATTTCACTCCAGGATGATTTAGGTATCTCTTAAAACAACTACCTGCTTGAGAAGGAGCATGGCCTTTCACAACAAATAACACTGAGTCTAGTATTCCTATCTTAATAAAAGCACATAAACTACTAATAATATGAAGTCCCATTGTTCCTAACACACCTATATATCCAGTCCTTAGAGAAATGAAGCATGCTTGTGGTTTAGACTTCAATGCTGTGAAACCAGTGGGGCACGAATCCTACAAGCTCTTCCTGATCAGAGAAATTCAGCTGAATTTTACAAGTATTGCCTACATAGACAGGGGAGTACCAGCCCCAAGAGAAGTTGTATTTTGAGATACCCAGAACAGTACTTTGAGCAGCACAGAGAGCTAGCTTCATTTTCCAATTGTGAAAAGCCATTTCATTTTGCAGCAGACTTTTGCATTTGGTATTTTAAATGTACAGACACACACTACTCAGGCAATTTTTGGTCTGTGATACATGTATGAAGTTCTACAAATGAATGACAAGTAAGATATATGTAGCCCAAATTGAGTCCAAATATTTTAATAATGTCTGTTTAACACCTGTAAGATGGCACATACACCACACATACGCTTTATCGTCACTGAAAATGCCACTTCAAAGTTAGCATCAACCTTGCACTTCTCAACACACAGCCATATCCTATTTGGTTCAGGTGGCACTAAATGTAGAGCCCCAAAAGTTGCACGAGGTATTCCCTTAGACCACGAAGCTTCCCCAAAAGTTTGAGGTAAGGGTTTGAATCCTTAGCACAGGATAACAATGTTAGTGTCATTCTGTCACTGCTTCACTACATACAGCAACATTTCAAGGCTGCCTCCAGCAGCTTTAGAGGGGCTTCAACAACAGTAGCCCCTGCAGTGGCTGTGATTACCTGGGCCATCTTGGCACATCTGTTTTGGATTTGGCTTTACAGCAGTGTAAAACAAAATTCTCACTGCATATTCCTACAAATAAATGTCCAAGTATGCTGAAGTGTGAAAAAATGAACATACATGTAAAAATTGCAAACAACGCAAATTTTGAAACATTTTTAGATGAAGATACCATTTTCAAGAAAAAGGCTTCTGTAAATACACAAATATAAGCATGTGATTATGAAACGCATTCAGTTTCCTAGCTTCAAAAGACTAGAATACTTCAAGCTTTGAAGCGATGTAAGCTAATGAACTCATTTCTAAAGGTTTCCGCAATAGTCACAAAAGATTATTTTGTTAAGAACGGTTAACAAAAGAAATTATAAAACTTTCGAAGCTTGAGCACATCTTTCAAAATCTGAAGTACTAAAACCACAATTTAAAACAGAAGGTCAAACAAAAGTATAAAGATTAATAGAAACAATAAAAAAGGTGAAGGACTTCAAAGAGTACTACTCTTCTGCTTATTATGGAATCATTTTTTGACAGCTAACTTTTTTTTATCATAAATGTAGTCTTAAATTTGTAATATATATTTTTTTTTTAATTCTGCTCCATGGTTAAGATATTAGGTTCTTGAAAAGCATGCTTCATATGGCTTTACACGGCATTGTAACTTGGGCTTGGCTATCATACTTTATAAACACTACACACTGTATTGCATGTCTGATGCTGCAAGTACAGTCAAATATACATCACCCATGATGAATTAAACACACTTTTTTGAGCGGACATCTATTCTTGCCAAACAATTCAGAAATAATACTAAATAGTTTAAACAGACAGAACTCTGGCCTGAATTCAAGAAAAGCAGCAAGATGTTAAAAAAATATCTCAACAGAGCTGCCTTTTCCAGACAAAGAGCCTTTTTTTCCCTCTTGGCACAGAGGTTTGGGACCAGAGCCAAGGTGCTACTTATCAGCTGTTTGACATCAGGGGAGGACTGCGTGCGTCAGTGGACCCAGTAGGGACCCCTGGCTTATGGCAATGCACCATGTGGCTCTTATCTTATCAGTTTGCAGGGTCTGGCACTTCAACCTCTGCAATGTGAAAAGGAAAAAAAAAGGGGGGAAGGAAGGAAGGTGTGTATAACTGGGAGGGAGGAGGTCAAAGGGGACTTGTGAGCCAGGTTGGACTGCAGAACAGCCCCTGGATTATACTTTAGCCTACTGCGCTACGTATGCTTGCAAAAAATCCTAACGAAGATTTCTCCTGCTTTCTCCATATGCTCATAGGAGAGGGGAACTACATCTCATTTAGGTTCAGAGAAGGCAGAACAATGTGTGCGGCAGGGGGACAATGCTCCCTTCCACATCCAGCTGACAGAGAGGGCTGCCAGAGAAATGAGGAATATGATATACTCATGAAAAAGCTTACCAAGGTAAGCATGTCCTCCAGGAAATCTCTGAACTGGTGCAATTTCTTATTGCAAACAAGATTTAAACAGCTTGGATTATTTCTTCAAATGCACATCTTCAGCAGGATTTATTATAGCAAATTATTCTCAGGGACAAACAAGACTTACAATACAGTACACCTCCAAGCCTGAAACTCAATTGCACAAATGAACCTTTGTATTTAGTATTTAGAAAAACATTCACCCAGGAAGGCAATTATCAAGTAAAACATTTGCTTTCCAAGGTTTATTCCAGCTGAAAAATTAATATAATTACTCAGAAAAAGATGATTTTTCTCACTCTACCCTTCCTACACAACGTGTATGAATCAGACAGGAAAAGAAAGTCACCTCCTTCAGATTAATTTCCTTAAATTAAGTACTATTCTACCTATAAAACTCCATCACAAGGTATAAATTACAAGAAAAAATGAGAAGCTGTTAAAGTGTCTCTGGAAATTACTGGGTTTGTACCCCTGACCAAACTTTATAATTATTTCCAGGTATTTCCCTTCAAAAACTTTCCATCTTATACTCCAGTGAGCCAGACTAACATCAGTACAGAACAAAAGAACTGCTCAACACTTGCACAGAAATCTCATTTGCTAAGGATTCAGCAAAGCTCTGAGAACACCTCCTTGCTGAGGACCAGGACTGGGCAGCCTGTCATGGACTTCTGCTCATTCTAATGAAGGTTCCAGTTTTGTTACTTCCAAACACTGTTTTCATAAACTGTATCATCAAAAATTATGTTTTGCTGCCAAACACCACCCTGTGCTTCAAATTTCATTCCTCATGTTGCATCAACTTTCTGAACCACAATAATACTATGTAGTCTGTGGGACAATCATTCATCTGAAGAGGTAATATGCTTTTATGGTCAAAACACATTAGCAGAAATGAAGAATTAAATGAAAACATATCCTAAGCCTTTGTCAACATTGCCAGTAGGAGAACAAAATCTGCAGTGTGAGTTTAGTGTATTTTGGGAAATCTTCCAGTACAAGTAGTACACTTTCTTCTCCAAATATGGCCCAACTATTTACTAGGTAAATACCAATAATGTATTCTTACATAAAACGTAAAATAAAAATTTATGATCAAGGATCCTGACATTGAAAAAGCTGTCTATAGAGTGAAATACTACATAACCACTGGTTTGCTATGAAAATCTATGAAATTGTCACAACATGACACTTTTTACGATTGTGATTTATTTTTCTGGGGTTTTATTTGTTAACTTTGTTTTGGTCAAACAGGTTGTTACTTTATCCAGTTTAGGAGACGGAGAGAAAAACAGAATCAGAAGCCTGAAGAGAAACATCACCTTTAGACAGTAATTTGCAGTCTAACCTTTACCAATTAATTTCTGCACTTGGATGAAGTCACCGCTGCGCTCACCTCAGAAGCATGTGCATAGGGACTGGGATACAGGATCGGCAGCTTACAGAGCATGCTGTTTCCCCTTGAGTTAAATGATAAACATGAAAGTTATTGGCAGTGATCAAAGATCACTTCATATGGGCTCATGCGTCTCCATGTGTCACGTGACTTAGAGCAGGTACTTTTCTCAAATTGTGATTTTTCAAGAAACTCCTCTTTCTACTTCAATCAGAAAACACAATTGACAAATGAATTTTAAGTGTAGTTACAGTTCTAGGACACACACACATAAACACTGGATGTGATGCTTCATTATCCAAGAATAAGGCACACATGAAAAAATAATGTGCATCACCTTTGAATATCTGTCTGTAATACTGTATCTGTCACATTCCGTGGCTGCTCAAGTACAAAAAGGGCTTACCTTGTATCCACATTTTTTGCAAGTCCCCCTCTTCTTCCTCCTTTGTTTTTTTGAACAAGAGAATCAAGATCTCAGTGCAAATATACAACACCAAGTCACTTAATATAAGTTGATTTAAGTTCTAAACTGAAGTTAATACCAATGCTTTGCCAGCTGTTGTTAACACAATTAAGTAATTCCCACATAATTAAATCAGATCACAGGCTCTACATAGTGAATATATATACTATGTGCTACTCAAGTATGGCTTTCTTCAAATATGAAAGCTGATTTGTTCTTATAATAATGAATTCAAAGCTACAGCCGATTAAATCGATGACCAAAGTCATGTTCAGGTAACGCTTTCCCCCACCCTTCAAATCCTGCAGAACCAACGCAGGCCTTGAAAAATGAACCAGATACCACTCCTTGCACACTCTTGCTCAATTTATTTAAACTGTATTCAAATTCTTAATAAGGAAAACATTATCATGTCTACCAAAGATTTGATGTCACAACTGGCACATTGTCACCCACCAAGCTTCCGTTATTTGTACTGCGGTAACTTACAGAGAAGGACGACCTCAGTTTCATTTTCAGCTTCAGAATTTAACTTGCTGTCAGACACAAAGAAGTTGGTTTAGGAATTCTGCTGTTGTTGTTTGGAGGTTTATTTTAGGTTTGTGTTCAGATTTTTAGGGAATTTTTTGGATTTTGGTTTTCAAAGGGATAAAGAAGAGAAAAGAAAATATGGAAGAAGGGGAAGGAAGAATAAAAAAGGATTATTATTTTTCCTAGAAAATAACAGAAAACTAGAATTCAAGTTATTTACAGGGAAAGGGTTACTGTTCATGCCGTTCATATGACAAGTATGTTCCCCCAGCTTTTATCCCAGAACACGAAACAAGAACAAGTATAGTATTTTTTCTGGCGAGCTCAGTTTGGGACTGGAACTCTGGATCCAGACTGAATCCACCACGGATACAACGCAGCCCTCCGGAGGAGGGCACCTCAGCCATTTCTTACTGTGACTTGATTCCTTTTCAACTAAAGAAACGTACTTCTGCTAATCATAACCCTATCCCAGAGGAAGAAATTCAGATGACACGTTGGCCTTCACACCAGAAAGAATAAAAAAATCTGGCCCTCTGCTTGAAAGTGTGACCTGCCAGACTCACACAGATGAGATTACTGGGGAAGCACAGTACAATTAGCAAACTTGTTCAAACATGGTCAGTCTTTCAACACAACTACTTGTAGCTGCAGTCCTCAAAGGATTACCTAGCTTCACAGGAAGGCAGTATTTCTGAATTAAAACCATTGATTTTTATACTAAACAATTTCAAAATACTTGCCAAAAAGTAGCACCCAAATTGATGGAGGAAGGATACTAACTTTTTTAAGGAAAAAAAATTGTCTCATTTCTCATTTCAATATAGAACTGTAAAAGACATTACATTCATTTCTCTGGAATTTTAAATAGATCAAAAATTAACAAGGACTATTTCTTATTCTCTGTTACTGAAACAGAACAAAAATTATGGAGTAACTAGAGGTAGCTAGGATATTCATTCTTTTATTTAGGTGATAAGCTACATAAGGAGGGGGGCATGGAGAACATGTTATTGACTCAGCAATTGAACGTTTCATGCAACCAAATCATATTTCAAGCTGAAAAAGAGGAATAGTTCTTTGGTAACCAATAACCTCAGAATAAAAAGAATTAAGTTTAATATCCTAATTCTTGTGTCTGACCATGGAACACTGCTTCGCTCCATACACCTTATTTTTGTATGTGCAATATTGATATAATTATTTTCATTTAAACTTTACTCTTCTCTTAGGGTAATATCCCAATGCTTCCATGCTCTTTCTACTAATGTATTTAGTATAATGAAATTAATAGGATTCCTTCACATGCATAAAGATAACCACATTTGTGGTAAGCAAAAATAAAAAGGAATCTGTACACTGCACAGGTTGAACATCCTGTTGAACAGCGTGGCCTTGATCTTGACCATTTCTACTAAAAATACTCTAATAAAAACTAAACAAACAAAAAAAAAACCCAACCTTGCTATTAATGATTCTTTTGTAACTACTTTCACTGATTTCTTTAGTTTCCATGACCGACTTCTCCAGTTTTCAAACTGCTATGCAAACAGTGGATGAAATAAAGGCTCCCAACACCCACATGAGAAGGATGAAGTGATTCCCAAACTTTCCTGTTGTTAAAGAAACTCCATCAGGCTTTAAGGCAATGCTGCTTTTTTGACATTCTGATGTAATTCAGTTCAACAGCTTTATGTATGTAAGTAGGAAAGCATTAGGAAACCAAAACTGCACAAAGAACGTAAGTCAGAAGGAAAAGAATTAAGTGAGCTAAAATGGCCAAAACAAAAGATTAACATACCCCAGCTAATGAAGTGCCATGAGAAAGTTAACAACCCCATACAGTATGAATAGTTATCTTATCCAAAGATAAGACATGTCCACAGCTAGAAGAACGATTCAGCATGGACTGAAGAAAAAAAAAAAAAATGTTTCTTTAACCATATCAAATACCTTAAAATACTCCTTAGCATGAGATCCCTCAAAAGATCATAGTGCAAAAGGTATGCACTTGGGCAAACACTATCTCAAAAACACCTAGAATGTGCTCAAAAAAATACTAAGACAACCACATAAGAAAGCAAAGTATAAATGTGTGCCCTCTTTAAAACTAATATAGATTTTGGGTTGGTTTTCTTTTCCCCTGCTTTTTACGTTTTCATTTATTACCAACTAAGATCCTCGTTAGCTTTGGTAAGACAAACAGCTGTAGGATTGTAAAAAAAAATAAAAATCTTCATGTATATAAGGAATTTTTAGTCTATTATGACCAAGTTGTACTTTAAACAACTTTAGGTTGTTTAAAAATATCAATTATGTAAAACCATGTAAGATGGAATTACTGAATATTTTACTCTTCTTGCATTCCACCATGGAAAATACTACAGAAGTACCAGAAAAGATTGTACTGTGCTATTATTTTAACATGTCAGACAGCATGAAGATCTACAGAAAAATAAACTTTAAATAAATCTATATAAAAAAAGAAAGTATTTTATACAGACTCAGTATTATCTACATAATCTTCATTGAACAAATAACACTGCCCCACAAGACATTAGTATGGGAAATTAAGCATGTTATAAGCTACATATTGATGCAGTGAATCTTCTATACATTGCTATTGGGGCAAAATGTTGATTCCTCCACTGAATTCAGTAAGAATACCCAGATGGGTTACTTTCAAGAAAACACCATAGACATGCTCACAATCATGACCATTGTTTTTAGTTCTAATTAATATGAAATTACAGATTGTCTTAACACCCATTCCTATTTTCTCACAGAGAAATACAGTTTATAAGGTTAAAAGCCTAAACTAAACATCTTGCCTCAACACAATTTTAAAAGGACTGAAAGAGCACTCATACCAAAAACATTAGCTGTTAAGCCTTCTGGCAACTCATTTTTTCCACCTTAACAAAACCTCTTCTTAAACAAACAATTCTGTCTTTATTTTACCACTGTCAAGTAACAGATAGGGTTCCAGACCTAAGCATTGCATTACCTGACTTTACATCGCATGTCCAAATTATACTTTTCTGGAAATTTAGACCCTGTACATCCTAGAAAGTTTGACACAAAAATAAAATAGTAATTAAAAAAACATCTAGACTCTTGCTAGCAGCCAAAGTGTTCCACCAGAACATTCCCAGTTGGCTGCCTTTGCTTGGCCAGTCTTCACATCAGGTCAGCCCAGCTGAAGAGATCTGGCCTTCTTTGTGGGCACTCTTTCATCCCACATGCTGCCAGCTAACATTCCCCTTTGGAGAAAACTTTTCCAGGACAGCCAAAGCTGATGCAGTGCACTGCAGAATGCAGACATGCTTATATCCTCTCAGGGAACTGCAGTCATTTGCAGTCAAACTCCAGTAAGTTCTATCTCAACCTGTTACTTTTTCATCTCATTTTTCATAGACATGGGAAACACGATGACATACAGAAAACCATACACTCTCAAAATCTCTAGACACAAACACTCCCCATGCAGAGGGAGAATAACAAATTGTTTGGCATTAGTAAAGCACCTCTATTACTTGGACTCTATTAATTGCATCAATTAAAGTCTTATTTTGCATGAACAATGGCTCTACCTGATTCTTAAGGGTTCTCAGTGGTTGACTGATCTGGTACCATTTTTCTGCCATTTTTATTTACAGGCTTTTGTGCAGCAGCTCCAGGCTAACTGCGGTGTATCATCCAATACCCTTTACTGCATGCCCACAGTGATAATACCATCATATTTCAAAATTACACTGAGCTGCTCACTTCAGGGGCAGAGTGCAATGTTAAAATTTACTTATTTATCTTTTTTAAATACCCACAGGGATTGTTCTGTTCACAGTGATCTCTGGATTTAAGAGTTTAAGATTTATCCAGAATATTCATTTCTGCAAGGAGACTGCATTACCTGTTCACCACTGGAGAAAGGGTTTTACTGACACTGGGACATGAACATTCCCAGTACCAGTACACTAGAAAATGTCTTTGGTTTGTTCATAAACCTGTCAGCAGATTTGCCAGCAAAATCTAACAGGTTTTGTTTCAGACTCCAACTTTGAGTGGGGAGGCACATGAAATGATGCTTACAGAATAAAATTTTTGCTCAGAAAATGTTTTGTGCTGAAACCTAGAACTCAAAACCTGCAAACACGTCAGCACGTGTCCAATTTCAAGTATTACTGATTTCAGTAGGCACATTCACATATCTAAGAAATTTTAAGTGACTCCCACACACCAATGTCTACAGCAGCACTGAAATTGTGAAAGGGATCGAAACTGTTGTATAAAGACGACTTGTCATCTTCATGTTTTAAAATAAATCTTGCAAGTATTTAAAGGTATTTTTAAAGTAGAAAATTAAGAACTTCAGCTCGTGAAATCTAGCCACAGAACTGTAATATTGTAGTACTGTAGTAATACCAGGACTTGTTTATTTTTAAAGCAGTCTCACTGTTAGAGAACAAAACCTGGGATTCCACCTGGCTTTGCTTTTCATAAGGTTGGCCCTTCCTCCCAAGTCAAGCAGGGATAAATAATGAAAAGATGGGCCAATGGATGGCTGCAAAGATTTTTCTCTGAAAGGTATGCCCCCCCTTGCACTGCAGTACTACCTCTGCTCCTCCAGTTAAGACAATAACGCTTTGTCTGCAAGAGGCTTTGAAAGGTGTCAGCCAGCCTCAATAAAACTAACTAACCCTTAGCCTTTCAGACCTGAAAGTTCTGATGGTTTCTCTTTGATTTGAGGGTTGGTTTTTTTTAAGCTGAGCGACAATTAGGTAGAAGTAACCAACACATTTGTCATACATGTTTCAAGTAGTTACCCCAGGCTCAAGTGTCTGTGGTTTATCCAGAAGGTTTACAAGGCAAGCCACAAGTGTTTGTAGCTGGGAACAAACATTTGAAGAGTGTCCAGATGATCCTTTCAAATGTGTTGACAAACTTGAGAAAGTAGCATGTAATGACCCAGTTTTCAGGTGTGGTGAGGACGAACACACAGAGAACCGTTCTGGGAGACAGATGCCAGTAACTGCTTGAGCCTCTCTGAGGTAAGAACAGTGATGAAAGTGGCAAGAACCAAGGAGCCCCAAACGTTCATGTAAACTTTTAATGGATGCTTCAAGCTGGTCACATCATTGGTTTCACATACCAACACATTCATCCATTTTAAAGCCACAGGCCTCTACACAGCAGAAAATATACTGTGATAAGAAATCCTAGGCTGACAGAGGGATACCACATGAAAAAAGAAAAGTTAGTCTTGCATCTTAACAAAGGGGTTTTTAATATCAAAGCTATCAATATTTCCATGTGAACAATGGAAAGGCAGTTCAATTGAGTTCAGGCCAAGTACCGCAACAGAAACACTCAGCAATTCCATATAAATCAGTAGAAAGTAGAAGTACAAAATGACAACAGGATTCAACTTCAAACATCCAGGATTTTACACAGAAGACAATCCTTAATTTTTAGGCTATTCCTTTCTGAATGTAACACAAAGAATAATCAGAATACTCAGAGTGTGAAAAGTACAGGACCTATATTTGATTCATGTTAATATGTCTTTAAAAGAGAGCAAAGCAAAGCCATATACTGATAAATGGCCCATTATACAAGGAATTGATTTTTAACTGTTCAGACACTGAAACTCTAGCTAACCGCATGCTTGGTACCATTTTGGCCTTTAGAGCTATGCCCATTGCTTACTCTTAACTAGATACCATGTTTTCCCCTTCCTTCGCTGTACATACTCCTTTCGTTCCACCCGTTTTCCCCTCCCTCCTTAATAGACAGGCATCTATTATTATTATTACCTATTATATGGGGCAAACAGTGCTTGGATACTTGGGGAATGTGACAAACTAACAACAGAGGAACCTGGTAAAGGGGGCAAAGCAAACATACCACTGAATAGTTCCAGGTGAGTCTAGCCATGGTCTGGTGTGGATTCCGACACCTGGCACACTGAAGAACTAGAAGAGACATCCAATGTTTCCGCAGTAACCACCCGTGCATGTAGTATTTGATGCCCCATTAGGCTAAAAAGGGGCATCAAGTGAAACACAAAGATAACTTTATAAACGCTACTCAATCATGTATTACAAAGTGTACTTCCTGTGCAACTCTAAAACCTCAAAAGTTGACAGTATGACCCACTTGTTTTAAATTTATTTTAGCTGATCATCCTCATTACAACATGATTTAAGAAGCCACAAGAAAGGCATCTCTGAATCCTGCCTTGACAATTAAATCAATACAACACAGAAAATACAAGAATTTTAAGAGGCAAATAGAATTAACTGATGTTGTACAAGCAAAGGCCAGGTTCTTAGAAGCAGCAAAAAAAGTGATTTACAGCTAGCTTTTAACTTTAGCCAAGCTGTATGCTCCTTGCTTTCCCAAGTCCAAAATGTTAACAAAACTCATGTACTGTAAACACCATCCTTTATTCAAAATAACTCAGCTTGAGCTTATGTAATATAAGTAATAACTTTCAATTCCACGTCTAGGCTGACCACAGCCTCAAGCAAGGAATGAAAAGCTGCTGCTTAAAGATATGTAAGTTTACTAACTATTAAGCATATATGCTTAACTACTTAACTCAAAACATTTTCAGGCTTCTTTTAATCAGCCTTCTCTTACACAAATGTTCCTACTTGCATACAAAAATTTGTCACCTACAGCATGTTAAGAGACACAGATTATTCCTAAATAAAATTTTGTTAGGTTTTACACATTTTAATAATTAAAAGGAAACTCTTTCAACATTAAAATATGTGCATAAAGTTATATTTTGACCATCTATACTTGACACCAAGTCAGCTTCAGTTTGCATTCTTAAGGTCTCGGATTAATCGGTCCTGTGAAACATTACTGTTAATGCTTGCACAAAAAGAATAAAAATAGGTTTCAGAAATTCAAATTGTCATTAGCATAAACCAGTAAAAAAAACAGTTCCTAACTATTACTGATTTGTGGATGTTCATTTCAGGAGTTATGTCTTTAACAGGATAATTAAACAGCTTTAACAAATACAAAGTTGGAGCCCACCTTGACAGCAGTGCTGTTCAAGTGTCTGAAAAAAATTACAGTACAGCAAAAGAACCACAGAAGCCACATTCTTAATATGGCCATGATTTCTTTCACTCACTTTTTAATGTGATATTTATGACCTTTGACTCACATGTTTTCAGCTTAGTTGTATCACATTTTTACCTTTATTTCCCCAAACCCAGCAACAACCATCCTGCAGCTGAAAGGCATGAATATTGTACAGTATTACAGAAACAACCAACACTAAATGCCTATCAAATTTCTCACACAAGAATGACTTTAGAGTAGTGTCCATTTCTTGAACACAGTATTTAAGTTATTACATACAGAAAAGAAAAATTAAGATTAATAATACTTAGAATTACAAAGGTCATCCACTTTTACAAAAAACGTACGGCATGCATGTAGAGTAAAGCATGCATGCACTGTATGGCATTATGGATTAGAAGGAAGGAGCACTAAAATACTCTTTAAAAAGTACTGGCAGTTTCTCTACAAAATGCATTAGTACTTTTCAACTGACGTTCCTAAGCCTCCACACATACATCACTAGTGCATAACAACAGCAAAGAGAATCTGGGAAGCTACACATTTTAAATCCTAAATAAAATTTTTGGCTCTGATCCATAGATTTATGTTATGATTAAATCCAGAGTCCCATACAGAAACACAACTAGTCCACACTGCTTGGAAAGAATTGCCAATATATAACAGGAAGTTGATCATGAATGCTCTTTAAATAATTATTTAAAGCATAAAACAAGATCTCAATTGAAGCTTTCATTTATTTCACACAAAAAGAGATACTATATAATGAAGAAATGCATTGAAAATAACATTAAATAATTTTTGCCATCACATATTACCAATATTTGTATTCAGGTCTCTGGGTTCTAGTTCCCTGTGCTGTAATTGGCAGCATCACTAGAACCTAAATCAGCAAAAGGAATGCAATTTCCCATAATTTAGGTGTGAGTGATGTCAGCAGCTGTTAGAGAAAAACAGTAACCCTTCGGGCTTTGCTCGTGTGAGGAAAAAGCCTTTCAATTAACATTTAAAATTAAAAGCTGCAGCATTATTTAATTAAAATAGTGTGGCTATTTGGCTCCACTCCAGCCATAGTTGGTTAAAAGTCCTCTCCTTGAAGTAGTCAGCAGCCTTAGTTTGTATGCATCCTTCTCAAGAGCATAAGGAGAAGGCAGAAGCATTTGAAACACAATGAGATACAAACCTCATAATCGCAGAAAGATCCAGTTTTTCAAAGTCTTCTGAGGGCTGAAATAATTTTCACCTCATTAACATGAAATTAGATCGCAAACTGACAATTATTAAGATTACTCATATCAGAAATAGCCTTTTTCAGTTAATTTTCATTTTCAATGTTCAAGACAAGTTTATCAACACATTTGCAGCTAGTGAAGACCAAACTTACAGAGAAGTAGTTCAATTTGTTTCAGAAATGATAAAAAAAGTATACTTGCCATTTTGGGGAGGAAAAAAAACACACAGCAAAAACACCCCACCCCACAAAAAAAAATAATAAAATCCACCAATACTGTCAAATTTAACAGCACCTCAGCTACTCAAAGGATTTACAAGTTGAGTTTTAGTTTCAAGACAGACCTCCACTCCATTGGTGAAAATCTGGTTTGCATTTGGTCAAGCTGAATTTTAGACCACGCTAGCATAATGTTAGCCTTCTTCAATGCCTGATCTTGAGATGTGAAACATTAAAACACGCATTTGTAAAACACAAGGTTATTGAAACATGTAAGCAGCAGACCCTCTCTAACCACTCAATTTTATACACTTAATAGCGCTTCAAAATGAATACTGCACATACACTAGAGTTCAAATTTTGTAGAGTAATCAAATAGACACCTGAAATACTTCAACAGGTATCTCCTTATTAGAAGTTACCTGTTGGTTTTGCTTTAATTAAAAATAAATAAATAAGGTCACTGTCATCATTCACTGTCTCTTCTCTCCCTCAGAAAACCGTATTAATGTAAATTCCCAAAATAACCATTCTCAGCCAGAAGAAAAGTCTGGGATTTGCTACCTAAAGAGCGTTAAGTTTTAGAGGGCAACAAGCATTTAAACCAGAAACACTGAGTGGAAACCATGATGAAACCTTAATTACAACATTTTTGTTAATAAAAATAGATTTGCTCTAGAGAAAAAATTTCTGTTTCCACTTCTGACATCATTTTCCCATGAGATACTGAGGAAGTTCTAAAGGCCAAACCACTCAGCAGGAACCAGCAATTCCAGATGTCACGTTCTGGTACCCATCAGAGACTTCTTCAGCCTGATTGTCAGAAGGGCTAGTTTGTTTTATATTTAGGTTCACTCTGTGTTATTAAAGCAATTTTCAAAAGCCCAGAATTTTGAGAATAGAAATGCTAGCATAGAGAAATGTAAAATTTGTGGCTACATTTCATCATACAAGTCAGAATGTTTCTATTTCCCCACCTGTAAAACCGCCTTTGTGCTAAAAGGCTACAGTAACGAGCTTGACCAGAAAAACATGTATAACAAACCAAGAGACAGTTATGATCTTTACTGCCATTGACTTATTTTTAGAATTTTTTCTTGGAATTCTTTCACATTGAATACCATGATTAAACTATGGTGAATAATTCCATTAGTCAAGCAAGCAAGCAAGCAAGAATATAAAGGCAAAGCAGACTGTGTCTTGTTTTTTCAGTCAGAATGATCAAATAAGCTGTTACTGAGTCAGGATATAAAAATCCCTATCATACTTAGAAGGTTAAAGTTAGTTGAATTGTTTTACTGCCAAGAATTCATGGCTTCGCTTTTTTTTTTTTCCTTCTTTTTTTTTGATAAACATGTAATTGTCAACTGCTACTGTGTTGCAGCACAGATTAATTCTGTCAAAAAAAGCTGCATGCTTAATTCAGACTCCTTAGCTACCAAAGTACTGGGTTTTCATGGCAAGGTGTTGGTAGCGGGGGGCACAGCGGTGGCTTCTGTGAGAAGCCGCCAGAAGCTGCCCCATGTCCGATGGAGCCCATGCCAGCCGGCTCCAGGATGGACCCACTGCTGGCCCAGGCCGAGCCCATCAGCCACGGTGGTGGTGCCTGTGGGATAACGGATTTAAGAAGGGGGCGGAAAATTATGAGCAACAGCAATTGCCGCTGGGGAGAGGAGTGGGCCTGTGTGAGAGCAGCAGCCCTGCAGCCCCCAGGCCAGGGCAGGAGCGGCAGGGACAGCGTGTGAGGGACTGACCCCAGCCCCATGCCAGTGTCCCTGCACTGCTGGGGGAGCAGGGAGAGAAACCGTGGGGGAGGCTCAGACCGGGAAGAAGGGAGGCGGGGGAAGGCGTATTTAAGAGTTGGTTTTATTTCCCACTATCCTACTCTGATTTGATTGGTAATAAACTAATTCCTCAAAGTTGAGCCTGTTTTGCCCCTGATGGTAACTGCCGAGTGATCTCTCCCTGTCCTTATCTTAACCTACGAGCTTTTAATTATGTTTTCTCTCCCCGTCCAGCTGAGGATGGGAGTGAGAGAGCAGATTATGGTGGGCACCTGGCATCCAGCCAAGATCACCCTACCACAACTACCTAAAAAATTTTTACATACATATTATTACTTTATTTAATGTTATCTTCTCATATAACTATTAAAAGCTAACTAGACCCAAATGTTTAATAGATATGGATAATAATACTGAAAGACAGGAATCAGAACTGCCCAAACTCCTCAAATGTTATGTTACTTATGAACATTTAATATAAAAATGTTATTATAAGTATGGAAAACGTTTTCCCTCTTCTCTCTTACATGGCTTATAGAAATCATAACATTGCTATCATTTTTATTTTTTCTTTTGAGCAGCTGTTATTGGCTATTAGCTTTGTGCCCTTTTTTTTTTTTTTTTAAACACATGAATACCAAAGCCTGTTACTAATCTGTTAGTTTGTACACTTGGTGACTGAAAAGAAACAACATTTGTCTAATATGACACATCTGTTATAAACTCTTGAGATTAACATCTAGTGTGAGCTGATAAACAACTGGATTTATATTTTACTTAAATTTCTTTGGCCTAACCAATATTCCTCCAACAACAGAAACTATTCTGTTCCATTGTTTCTGGTTTCTTTAACATTAACCTGAGCAGTACATTTTGCTAATGGTTGCTACATACATATCACAACATAGCACGATCTATATTCAGCAGATCATACAAAAGCATCTATACCTATCTCAGCTTCTGTATGTAAACAATATCCCTTGTTCTTTCCCTACCCTTTGCTTAAACGTTGTAAGTAAATTGCAAGTGTCACACAGTCACATTTTACAACTGATCCTGCAACGAGCTGCCTATGAATGATCCAACTATAGATTCAGTGTTAATTTTGGCTGTCTGAAGATGCAGAGTCTGCCTCTGCAGAGCTGCTATTAGATTATGGACAATTTTGGACAGTATTTTATCTGTGATCATCTGTAATAAATTTCATGATGCAATGCTGAGGGAGTGAATCGTGGCATCAGTCCCTCAATGAGCTGTTTGCATGGAAGTATCGCTGGACAGAGGCTGAAAACACAAAGGAAAATTAAATACCATACTACACAGTCACACAGGTGTTACTGTACAATTATCAGCACCCGTGGAAAGTGCAAAGGGATCTCTGAAGCCCATTTCAAGACAGTTCTGGAGCACACTGATGAACCAAGTTGGGAATTCTGAGAAATGTTAGAGAAGCTCTAGCTACAGAGAAGAAACCAAGGTTTTAGCTAGTAGATTTTCCTCCTAACAAGCACTGAATTAAGTATGCCAATTTAGTTTTTACAGATGTACATATTCAAGCTTTGAAGTATTTCTGTGTGGAAACTGGTTAAGATTGTCTCCAAAATATCACGAAGACAGAACTGCAAACAACCAACTGAATAGGAAAAAGAAAACAATGAGGTATCTTCATAGGTAGTTAGTGCAGTAACTCTGGATAACCAAAGGAGCCCAATTACAAATACAATTATTCCTCTCCAGTTGTAAATTCAACAGCACTAAATGCACTCCAAGTGAAACATAAGCTTACAAAGACCATATAGTAATACTGTTGTTAGTAAGGCTGAGGAAAACATTGACATTCTGTTTCTATGCCCTACTGGTTTTTGTTATAAACTGCAGAATGTATAGTACTAAAATTTCAAGAACTTACACAGATGCATCTGTTAATAAAGAAAGCACTACCTCTAACCTTGCATCAGATTAGATATACAGTACTGCCCCTGGCAGTGGCAAACTGCCACTGAGCACATCATTAGATATGTAATCTCAGTGTCAATGTCTAGAAGCATTTATACAGTTATCGCAGTATAAACAGAAAAGCTAAGAACATATAAGGGCACCTATCTTCTACACCCCCATATATCCTCTGCCTCTTACTTTGAAGTGGTACAGGCTATTCTCTTCTTGGTGCTGGTTTGTCAACGCACGCAAGGTCATTTTTTCCTCTCACGGCAACGTGACACCCTGGTATCCTTTTAGGAACCATTAGGATAACTTGCTGCAGCATTACACTGCTCATAGCAGTCAGATCACTTCTGATAGCTCAACAAAAAGGAAATATGAGCAGGGCTGAAAAAAAAATGACACGAAACAGAAGATAAAGTATTACTCAAAAGCAGAAGGTTTTAAGATCAGACACGTTCTCCTGCTCAGTTTTCCAGCCCAACAGTCACCACAGTTCTTAGCAGTAGGTAAAGCACAGAAATAGGACATCAAGTCTCAAAGTTGCATTCAGTCCTTGCAGCCCTTCCAGTATCCCAGTACAGGATGGAATTATATCTATACTACAGGCATGAATTAGTTGTTTGGTTTTTTTTAAGTATAGTCTTAAAAAATGTATTCTCTGGCTTGGAAACATTCGCCTCTTTTTTTTTTTTTTTCTTTTTTTAATAAAATTTCCATTCTGCTTTTGCATGTGTACATGCAGAAGGTGAGCAAATGAAAATATTATGAAACCTCAGGCATGACATCCAGAAATATGAACATTTAATTTTCATCTGGCCTGTGAAATGCAACCTTGTCTACACACTTTCCCATATCAATCATTTCCTTTCTCATACATTTGATACTGTTGCTAGAAGTTTATGAAATATAGTATTATAAACTAAAACACCAGCAGCATTCATTTTTAACCAGAATGGTATCTGCAATCAATAAATTGGTGAAAAAGAAGCTACATGATCCACTTGATTATCAGATGTTTTGGATTAGGTCAGTTTTGAAATAAGCTAGGAAGCTTATTTTCACAGCTGGGTTTGCCTTATATTCTATCATCTACCTCAGGAGTGCAGCAGAGCCTCCCAGGAGGCATTTCTGTAAAGCATATCATGTTAATCTGGGAGCAAGATTTTCAAGAGTAATAAAACTTTGTGGATTGGTCAAAACCTAGGGGAAAAAAGTTGCTTCCTTGCTCTAATACAAAAAGTACCAGTTAATTCTACTGTGCTACTCCCAAACACCACATAATGAGCATCGAATTGTATTTGGCGGATTTATTTTACTGCCAATTTTTTCTGCCTTTAGCCAAGAAGAAAAACTAGAATAAGGAATTCAAAATTTCTTAGTCAACAGTTAAAGCTGTTGCCATTGTCAAGTTGATAATGCTAATTTGTTTTATTATTACTAACCTGACAGACCCAGCTGTTGTCTTAGGCAAAACCTGAGTTCTCCAATAACTAGGAACTGCAGCTGCTCAGAATGGGTCACCGGGGATTTAAACCACCACAAACATTAGTCATCTGGTCCTGCCCTGATCAGACATCTTTGGCCAAAAGGCAGGGTTAGGCCTGCCTGAGATTTGAAACATACAAATTAAAAGCTTTTTTTTTTCCCCTATCTTCAGAAAAATAGTGTTTCTCATTCTGCCTTTGAAAAGTTATCCATGATTCTCATCTAATGTGCATCCAATCTGGCAAGGCCTACTTTTTTTGGATACTCTACACTAATTAACTTTTTTTGGGAAAAAAAAAAAAAAAAACCAAACATGAACTATAACTGAAGATATCCACTAAGTTACTGCTCCCATCTATCACTCTGTCAGTGCCAAAAAACTCAAAACCAGGAAAGTATTTTTCATTTCAAATACCTTTACTTAAACAATTGATACCCATAAATTCCTACAGTATGTATTTGACCGCTGCTTAGAACAGGTGTAACCATAAACGTTAGAAAATGCTGCATTTAGATGAGCAAGCAGCCAAAGTGCTGCCCGATTTAAACATCCCAAACTGGAATTATTTTTGACAAATGCTGTCACATGAAGTACCTTCAACAGAGCCCCAGGACTTATGGGAAGTGACTATTTAATGTTTAACGTTTCACTTATTGTTGCTTTTTCTCTCATACATTAGTTTCAGGTGGGAATCTTCACCAAAAAAACACCCTAACTTTCCATTCCTCCAACTCTTAACTGTTTCTGTTTGGATTACTGACATCACACATTCCAATTTCTTCCTTTCAACAAGTTTCTCTCCAAAAACATAATCAAGTTGTCCTGCTTGCTGAGCTCTGCGGCCCTCTACTGTTTGTCCTTCCTCCTCCATATTTTCTTTCCTGTTATTCTGGTTTTAAGTTCAGAATACCACTCTCCTGACATTTTCCTACCATTTCTGCATTGTACAACATAGTAAACTCTCCTGGTAAGTGGAAGCACTTGCTGATGTGCAACTATCTAATTGGAGAAGTCAACATAGCTTGTTCAAACTCACTGGACGCAGATGTGTTTTAACCACAGAGACAGTCTAAATAGGTAATTTCCCTGTGGCTCAAGATATACGTATATGTGTTGTACGTAGTACAGGCTAGATAGCACCCAACAACCAGGGCCTGTTTCCTGCAGAGTGAAGAGCTCCACAGACAAAGCATACCCAGCACAGTCTAGCAGAGTACAAGCAAACCATTCAGAAAACACATACTTATACAAAGTCATATGAAAGTTTCTTAACTAATGGACTGAGCCCTCTGTTTCCATCTTGGCCATTTCAATATTCAACAGCACACTAGCCTTTAATATTACGCTAAGCTCCTACTCCCTTACAGACACAGGAGAAAGCAAGTCACGCACTGGCCAAACCAGTTCCGACCAGTTCAGTTGGAGACCTTTTCTCTTTGGCATTACCAGGCTTTTCCATATTCAAAAGCGGCATGACTACAAGCTGACACTGTCCTTTGCTTCTCCAAGATTTTCAGGTTTGACAGAAAAAATAACAAATTACTCATTAACCTCCATACAAAAAGTACACATTTGTCAGTGATGGAAGTGACAGGTCAGTCAAGTGAGTAGGCAAGCCACAACGTGCCCAGTGGCAGGGAGAAGAAAAGGGTGCAGGGACAGAAATGTCTTTTGGAGTGAAAAAGCTTGAAGGCTTTCCCTTCTGCTAAGTTTGCCTCTCATTTTTTTAAAGTTGAGGTGGAAAAACATGAACATGCAAACCTTGAACAACGCATTTTAAAATACACCTTTCACTGACCTTGTAAAAATTAAAAGAGAAAAATTTATAAATTCCAAAGCTACTGAATTGCCTACTGCAAACAAAAACTGAATCTTCTTCAGACAAAAAATCTGCCAGTCATAAATTAATCAGTGAGGCATATTTATTTGCAAAGATTTCTCACTTTAAGTCCCACGGTCTCTCCAAGCACTGCCAAAATTTTTAATCCTAGAAAAGCGGATAATTCATCCCATTCAGCTGACCAGCTCTACCTTTCTCCCCCCAAAAGGAGCTAACACCTTCCCTTTCCCCATAAAGCTAGCTAACCTCTCTCCAGGAGAGGCCAAGGCCATGAATGGAGTTACCCAACAATAGCTCTTTTCTCCTCACACAGAAGACTGACCTTTCTATCCACTGAGACCTGGCTGGCTCTATGGGTTTTTCTCTTTCCCCTTTGCTAGCTTTCTCCCCATTGCACCTCACTTGGCCCTGCTTTTTTCTTTGTATCTTCTGGTGGTCTGCAAATACCTGCCAAAACCTGTCATCAGTTGCAGTGCTTATAGCTTAGGATGTGTCCACTGACTTTGCTGCTGAGGGCTAACCACCACTGACACTAATCTTCGGCTTCCTCACAGCTACCAAACTTCAGAATGTCTAAAAAAAAATAAAATAGTATTACTTACTTTAAAAAAAAAAAAAAAAAAAAAAAAAAGAGAGAGAGAGAGACTTTACATGAGACAAGTGAAAATATTTCTTTTAAATTCACAGAAGTAACTTAGGACCTACAGAAGCTCTGAAAAGAAAATGCAGACAGACAGCATGCATTCATTTCAGCTAATAGGCTTTTGCAGCCTCTTCTGAACAGTGACAAACGTGTTAATTTTAAAGCCAACAAAACAACCAACCAAACTGCTGAAAGAAGTTCAAATACATTTATGCCTGCCCACTTGGGCAAGAAATGCATACAAAGCAAAAGCCAGCCCTGAATTTTGACATGTCAAGGCTTTCCCCTCCTTCAGCACTCATTTTCCATCAGTTTTCCCTCAACAGACGAGCCTTGCCCATTTGGTGCTGTTCACAAGCCCTGGTTCCTAAGCATTTTTTCTTCACTCATTTCTCCTTCCTTTTCCCTTTTTTTTGTGATCTTGCCCATGGGTCCAGGTGTCACTGTTCAGTCCCCTCTGACACACTGTTTTACACCACCTGGTGGATCAGAGATCAAGGACATAAATGCTGCACGCCCTTCCAGGGCTGAGGACACACTCGGCTCCCTTAGCTGGCAGTAAGGACAAAGGATGGGGTGGATCAACAGTGTGGAGCAGTAAGCACCCTGCCCCTTGCCTGCTGACAGGCGACACTGGCACACCATGCCACTGGCCTTCAGTCCACCATCACTCTCTGGAAGCTTTCACTGTGGGCCCTCACAAAATGCAGCATAAGGCTCGCCCATGCAGGACAGCCCAGCATCACCACCTCTGCAGCCCATCACAGACACTGGAGGGAAGAAAACCTGAAGCAAAGCACTACTAGAAGATTCCAGTGTTCTTTAAGCATGTTAGCAGCATGCTAACCAGAGGCGCCCTATGGGGTGCATATCCAAGCTAGCATGCTATTCATACATCACAGGCTCAGAAGTTTGCTTCTGAAGCAAATCTCCCCATTCCCCCGCTCATGGCACCTTGGTTCCCACGGCATAGCAGTCTCAGAGCACATGCATGGAGGTTCCCCCATAGGCTGAGTTACATGGGAAGATGCACTCCAGGAACTTAAGGGTATTATAATGCACAGAAATGAAGTAGAGCCAGGCCTACTAAACCTCACTAAAACACAGAGGATCAATGTTGAATCCTCAGCACAAACCGTTTTCCCCTAAAAATTCACTTCTCATCACGATACTCTCCCTCTTTTCCACATCTCCTTCCCTGCAACATGCATCCTCTCCACTATCCCATTTCTGCAGTTACCACTACATACCATCCTGGAAAGGGTTAGACTCCCTGGCACTTCATTGCATTACTTCTGAGCATCATGATTCCCGTTCTCAATATACTGGGAAACACTGCATGTCACCAATAGCTTTTGCCTGAAAGAGGACTTTGTCTCCAACAGAAAAAGCACTGAAACAATAGTGTGTATGGAGAATGAAATGAGATTGCAGACAGGCTTACCTCTCAAGCTGACAGAACACTAGTCTATCTCCTCACGTGTTATACAAGTCCTCAGAGTCACATGCTAGGCACTCCTCTTGGTACACTGGGTCACACACCAGGGGAGAATAAGTGTATTTTTAACTAGATACACTGAACACACTCACATCCACTCCACATCCCAGAACAGTCAGTCTGTTGACCTGCAGAGTTTGGCACACCACCTTCTCAGGCAGGCAGCGACTACATGCTGCCCTGCAACTTGACATCAAGGACACAAATACCACAACATGGGAGCGTAAAGTGGAGGCAAGACAACAGAACAAAATCTGCATTCACCCCATTAGACTTAGGTAAGTCTGGAAACATCCTGTGCAAGTCAGAGCCACTGCAGGAGTCCAGAGGAGAAGACACCCAGGCTCCGGAGTGTTCACACCTTCAGCCCAGTTCCTGTCTGACTGGCCAGATCAGCAGCCTTTCTGCTTTTGTCCATTAATAACTTCTAGGCTTATGAACCAATTGCAGCTATAACCAACACAGAACACTTATCCAAAGATAACTACGTTCCTGAAAGTTTTATGGACACTGGCAACTGGATAATCTGACATGCCTGTGGTTAAAAGAGCTTCAGATTTTCTCTTGCCTGGGCAGGGTTTAGTCAATCAGCACACTGGCAGCCAGTCAACCCACACCATCAGTTATGTCGCATCGTCTCCACATGGCCGCTGGGGGCCATGGGAGGAAAAGTGTTTGGGGACACAGGCCAAAAGCACTACAGTGAGGAAGAGGTACCTCTAGAGACTGTAAATTCAGAACATGTAATTCAGGTCAACATGAAACAACTTCAGTTGTGCCTGATTTCCAAAACAAGTGAGAAAATTTGATAATCAATAGATGTGCAAACGTGCACATCTATGTGAGAAAATACTAAGTTCTGTTAATTTGCAACTAAAAATATTCATCTCTTTCAGGAATTTAATCCATTTGAGGTCACCACAGAACACTTGTATTAATGAGCAGCCTGGTAGAAGTATATCTGGTAGAGTGTATCTGTACCTCCACTGAGAAAAAGGCTGCAACATTGCCTAAATCCTTACAACACACAAGGACATCTTACAGAGGGTGGACCAGCCACCAGACAAAACCAGAGGAAAAAAAGCTTTATTAGTCCCACTGTTCAGTCTCATGGGGCTACTTAATCACTTGTTCTCACACTCAGGAACCGACCAACCCTAACTTTGCCCAGCCTGAGGCTAACTCAACAGATAATGTGATCTGGCATACATCAACATCTCTGGAACACCACTTTCTCTTCTCTCCCCTATTCACTCCTCTCCCCACAAAGTCTTCCCTGTTGTTCTTAGGCACATCAACACACTCCCTTCTGAGGGAAATGTTTTGCCTTACCCTCCCTTGAGCTGGCAAGCAGAAGATCTGAGAAACGCCAGCACCGACTCTTAGCAGCAACGTTGGCATATGCTAGCTCGAAGTATTTGTCAGACTGCCCTAAAACATCAAAGCACAAGGTCTCAGTGGTCCAACTGCTATCTAGTTTTTCTTCTTTTCTCACTGATATTTATCTTCACAAAGCTTAATGAACACAAGCAAGCATCACACCTAATTATTATTACTATAATTACTGTTAAATCATTAGGCAATTTATCAAAGTAAAAACAAAATCTACAGTTAATAAATTTTCCAAAATGGATGACTGGATAACAGTGTCTTTATAGTTAAGACTGCCCAACACTATTCTTGAAAATCATCACTTTATAAATCACACATTTTAAATAAAAGTTTTCTGTGACTGGATTTAATTCAGTGGAACTTACATCGAACACAAAACCAGCAAAGAATTGTTTCAGAAAACAGTGACACCAAATGTACAGATTTGCCCACATTCAGTAAACTCTACTCATTTGCACATTTGCCTAATTAGTTCTAGTGTCTCATGGGGTTAGAAATAGGAATTAGGCTCACCACAGAAGTCAGAGTGATACACAGCTATGCATAAAAACTTAACCAAATATGGTTAAACAGTAAACACCAGATATTCTTAATTGACTATGCTGACTATACTTCAACACTTGACTCGGAAACTTCTTGATGTTCCACCTGCATTAACTGTGTTCCCAAAGTGTGGTTAGTCTCAGGAAAAACATCCAGCTCCACAGAAATCACAGTAGAATTGGTAGCTCTGCATTTTATAAGCATATTATTTAGCCTCACAGCATGGTAGAACATGTTCTCTTTGAAATCCTCACTTTATAATGTTCTGCTCAGCTTCCCCTCACACTCGCTTGGGTTGAGGCTTCACTTCACAAGCTTTCTTAACAAACAGTGCCACATGCTGCTAATTTAAGAGGCCCCATTTTACAAGTTGGATATCTGAGTATTTGTACAATGGGAATATAATTAAATTTTGCTGGTTCTTCAGTTTTCTATTTTATTTTTTTTTATAAAAGGACATTTAAGACAAAACCACTATTTTATGTCTTCATTTCTCACTCTTGCAGTGCCAGAATTCAGAACTCAGAACACACCAGCTTCAGGCTAATCATTCAAATCTCACCCCATTTTCCTGTGCCTGTGTAGTATTGTTATCACCGTTAATTACATGAGTGCATACTACAATACCCTAAGGACTGTCTTAGTGGGCACACAAAGTACGCATTTCTTTTGGAAAGAGACAACTGTTAGCATTTATTAATCTCTATGAAAGTGTGATCTCAACACCTACCATGCAACAGTTAAACAATGCAAGGCACGTGGAATTATTACTCCCTCTTGACCTTTTTTTTAAACTATATTTAAAAAAAAAAAAAAAAGATTTCAACATAAATGAAAATCAATCAGATGACTGTCATAAACAGTTTCCATATATTTCACTGTATTTTTACATTTTTTTCTTTATTTGTAGTATTGGTGTTATATACAGCACTGGTTAAACTGCAGTCTTTCTGTCTGAAAGGTTTATAACTTCTAAGTTTCTACTGCAATAAACATCATCTAAAACTGAGCACACTATCCCAGGTGGAACTTTCAGATCTTGTTAAGAGGGTGGGCACCTGAGCTTTACACCTTTTCAAAATTAGAAAGTACACGAAGTACAAAGTATATAAATCCTCAAAATATGTAATGTAGTCTTGGTGATTTGTAAGTTAAATTCATTATACTGTAATGATTTATATATTTATTACAGCATCATTGTTGCAAACTCATTACAATAATCAATCTGCTTCAAAAATCAACATGTGCAAAACACACAAGACCTGAAGTCAGCCTGAACTAAGTATCAATCGTCTTCAGGTAACCTAAACTCCCTCCTGCCCCTTCCCAACCCCCCAGTTATCAACAGTCTTATTATGGAAAAAGGCTTAGATAATAACCTAATGTTTCGGTGACTATTCCTTTTTATAACACCAGACAGAGAAAAAACAAGTTATTTTGTGCTTGCATTTATTTTCACAATAATGGTGAAGTGCACCCTAGCAGCTCTATCTTCTGCAGTTGACAGCAAGAACTGCTTTGCCTCAGGAACAGCTTAAGAAAAATGAATAAAACATGGGCTCTAGAGAAATGGACATTAAACAAGATCAAACATACAGATTTTATATGGTGGCATGTACAAAATACAACGCTGACAAACGTGGATGAGAAAATTAAAGAACATATGCCCAGCCAGACTCCTACATCACCACCCATGATTTCAATGTAGTTTAAATCCTATGGCTCTACCATAACTTTTCAGGAGGGGGCGGGGGGGGGGGAATGCAATTCACAATAACTGCAGCAATTATTCAAGCTGGGAATACCGTTCTCAGAAACAGATTCTTACAGTGCTATTTTTTTCCAAAACACAAAATCCATACCTTGAAGGTAGTATCCAACATATGTCTGTAGTGCACAAATCTTACATGTGACTATAAAGATAACAGGAACAGCTGGGCTGATGGTTCAATTCATCTCAAGAGGGCACGCAGTCAGTCACCAACTCTGCATGGTTTATGTCTGTTACGTGCACAAATATGTTCATTTACAGTGTTGCATCCCATTCATTACTTCACACAAGCACACTCATCAACTCCACTCTGATATTTTTCCAGCTAATAGCCCAGAACCTTGTACAACAAACACCACCTGTGACAAATGCCATATCTGTTTTTTTAACATGCTCTCGATGTACAGAAACAGCAAAGACAGAACTATAATAAAAAGTACCAACACAGTACCAATGTAAGTAACATTACACAAAAGAGCGATTAATAAAGTCACCTCATCTGTGGTTAAAACATTGCTGCCAGTATCATCTATATGAGCTACACAACACTACTAAAATTCAAAAATGCCTAGCTAGTTAGCTTATATTGTTGTAGTCAAAGGCAGCCGTGGATAACTTAGCAGAGACCAGTATGGGTACTGACTGCATTTATCACTCAAGAGTTTGTAAAGTTTACTTCCTAAGGCAACTCCACATCAGAACCTCTGGATATCAAAAACTAAGAAACTGCTCATGTTGCCACAGTAGCATTGACAATGTTCGGCTTAAAACAACTAAAGAAAACAAAAAACCAACAAAAACCCCAACACATACACAGTCACTCCCTAACTTTACAAACATCAAACACTTTCTATAAATATGTCAGTTTACGCAATACTTCCTGAAAGCTCTACTGGATTACTCCAAGAAAAAGTGAGATAACACCAAACTTTAACATGTTTCTGTCAGTGCAGTGTTTGCACTAGAGACAATTATAGTGTTAGTAATGAAATACATCAAATTGCAAGATAGAACAGTGATTTCTTATCAGTCAATAAAACCCTTGCAAATAACTGTGACCATGGTTACATAAAACATCAGCATTAGCAGAACATGCTGCACCTGCCAAAGGTAAAACCAGTGATTTACTAGGAAGAGAAAGAGGAAAAAAAAACCCACTAATTTATTCTACACCTAAATATATCACACTCATGATTTTTTTTTTATTTTGTCTTATTTGGCATTCCAGAAAATGTATTAAAAACACTTTTCATCAAAACACAAATTATTAAATCACAGCAAGAATTTCATAGCACCATCCTATGAACATCTCCCCATGCCATGCAGAGAAGTAAGAACTGTCCCAGTGCATCAGACATGGAAGTAGCCATCCCAGCTCCCAGGAGCCAGGGAAAGTTTCACTATAAACTTCAGTAGGAGTGAAGTACAGCTAGTGCTTATTATAATATTGGTTCTGGGCTTCATTGCCGAAGCATGCACTTTCTTGACAGCGAATATAAATTCCTGTTAGACTTACAATGTTACACTGAAAAATGGCATAAGATATCAAGTAAGACTGGTCTTAACACAAATAGGAATCTAATTAAAATGCTATCAGCATAGCCCCCAGCAGAGGATGCGATATTCAGTTTTATTTATTTTCACAAATACAGATGTTCCTATGGCCTGCCACTGTGCACTGCCAAATGAGAAGTCAAGTTTGAAGCTCAAAACTAGCCTTTTGCTTTTGTGCTTGGGAACATGAAAGCAGTGGTTCCTGGTATGCGATGCAACAACACACCACCTCAGACACCATACTCACTCTGTTCCGCAGCTGCTTTAAGAACCAAGCTAGATTTGGATGGTTCTCATTTAGCTTACCTAGCCAGAAATTACACTAAAACAAAGACGAGAAAATGCAAAGTGAATCTTATATAGACAAGGGACAGTATGAATATTAACATAAAAGATCTATTCAAAATTAAATTATACCACTGGAAACTGAGAACAAGCCCACTGGAATTATTCTGTATGGGAGAAGGAACAGTTCAGAACCGGCATCACACAGTTCACGAACACCTGTGTTCTTCAGACTTTTCTGATTAAGGCTATTTTATTTATAACTAGGTTAAATAGAAAAGGGGGCATAAGTTTGTCCATTAGCCATTATGAGGTTATGAAAAAAGTGTACAAGATACAAGGAGAACAAGGGAAAGAAAAAAAAATGACAGATTTTGCCAAGAAAACTCTCATTATATGGTTTAAATTAGGACTTTTCTATCAGATTCAATATTGATATAAATACAAAAAGAACACACAATAAAGGATTAGAAGTTCGGTCTACAAAATCAGTTGTAAACCAGAAAAAACATTGAGTAGCACACCATTATTTAAGCATGGGGAAGAAAGTAACATTCCTCTCATCATTTGTGTTTTGAAAGTATATTGGATTTTTCAGTTATGGCATTTCAAAACCACACTTATTTGAACTTTCCATAACTACATCCGACACAGTGCATAATGTTGTTCTCGGCGAAATAAAAATTCTGATTTTTCTTCGCAAGTAGGCTGAGTTCAGCAGGATCAAATTTATAACATTAATAAATCACCCAAACCCAAGATAGCATCTCAAAACAGTGTAATATATAAGCCTTAGCTATGTTTTACAAACACATTAATCACGAACAGATTGAATAGGCTCACAGTAAAGTGATCCTTCATCCACATCCATCTGATTTCCTTTCAATCGTTGATGAAATATTCTTAAAGGACCATTCTACACTCTTTCCACCATGCTTTGCTAAAGCTATTCAGCAGACTGTGGTCTTCTGAAGTCATTTTTCAGATGCTTGAGTGAAAACAAAACATCAGTCAATGCATGACATAGACCTTGGGTCCCCGCTTCTGCCACGACAACCACTGTCAAGGATTCCTGTGGCACTGCCGAATTTTCAAAGCAGAGCAACGTGCAAATCAGATCCGTGCCTACATTACCATAGCCTGCCCACTAGTGCATTTCCAGACCAAAGCAGGTGATTATGAGGACCCAGCATTTATACTTTTAATGGTTTAGTGGGTTTTATTTAAAACTAGATCTAATCTGCTTCTATACACCAAACTGGTTTCATTAGGTAGAATACTGCAGCTCATATCCCAATTTTGTTTAGTCTGGAAAAAATCCAGTTAATGGATGGATGCTCTGTTGAACCATTTTCTGATGTGAGCCAAGAACTAATGAGAACAATTAGGACAGTCACCTCAAAAGCATGCTTCTGACTGGAACACACTAAATGCGCACATGCTCCCAGCCACAATTCTCCACTTACTGTTAGATCTTGATGTCAGCCAACAAGAACAATCCAGCAGACAGAGGCTTCAGCAACGGGCAGTCTAGTACCCTGTCACCATAAAACAGGCATAACTGAGCCTCCAATATGAAAAAATTGTCCGAGGTTCTTCATAACCTGACTATATAAATCTGCCCCAGATCCCTGCCCTTCTCTCTGCCTGATCACATGCTTCCTTAGACCTAGGCTGAAACTGCTTCCTCCATAGCCCAATCCTTCTGCTCTCTCACTCAGCCCACAGCCTGAAATGCACTTCCCCAGCAACTTCCCCACTGACTTTGTTCCTTTCCTCCTTAAACTAACTGTAAGTAAAGCAGACATCCTAGGTGATGTCTCACACAGGCTTCCTACCAATCTGTACAATCATCTAACTCTCATTCTTCCAAACCAAAACTGGGGCTCCAGCAGACCTGCACACACAGCCCTGAAGTACAGAAACGATGCTGAAAGAACAGATGAGGAAGAGGAGGAGTCAGCCCATGGCAGCCCGGAAAAGAAAGAGATCTCAAGCAACCTGGATAATGAAAAACCTTGTGCGAGTTCAACAATCAGAGAATGGTATTACACTTGAGTTGGGAGATCATCAAAAGACATTCACAAAGCAATTTTACAAAATACAAGGGGAGAGGTACTCCAGAGAGTAAAGTTGCCAGGGACATAATGAAAACAGTCTTGGAAAGTACTACACACAATGTAGAAGCATAAGAAAAAGTAAGAAAATATGCAGATAATTCACATGGCTACTTTTTTCATTGGAAAAATCTAAAATACTATTATGCTATTATTTAACAAAGTGCTTCTCACTAACATGTCACAACATCTTCAATTTAATGCTAAATAAACTTATTTTAGAGCTTGGGCTGGAGGTGGGATGCAGCCAAGCTCAGTAATGGTTAATACACCATTTAACTGACCTACTTAATGCAATCTAAGTATTAGTGTAACGTACGAAGAAAAGCATAATGTATGTATATTTTAAAAAGCAGTGAAATGTAAAAATAAAATTAACATACACCTTATTTTTATTCATGTGTGCTTTCACATTCATTCTCCTTGAAAAAGGAAACTATTACTATAAACTTCACCTCCAACAAACAGATTTGTACAAAGAAGGAAAGAAAAATATTTAATTTTATCTAGCTCAGCTGGTTTTTGTTAGCTGAACCTAACCTAACCTAACCCAACGTTTCACTTAGTGAAAAAGCGGCCTAATGTTTGCTATGGAACTATGAGCAGATACAGATTTTCTTTTCAATATGTTAAATGGTTTTGCATGGCAAGGTGTTGGTAGCAGGGGGCACAGGGGTGGCTTCTGCCTGTAGGATAACAGATTTAAGAAGGGGGTGGAAAATTATGAGCAACAGCAATTGCTGCTGGGGAGAGGAGTGGGCCTGTGTGAGAGCAGCAGCCCTGCAGCCCCCAGGCCAGGGCAGGAGCGGCAGGGACAGCGTGTGAGGGACTGACCCCAGCCCCATGCCAGTGTCCCTGCATTGCTGGGGGAGCAGGGAGAGAAACCGCGGGGGAGGCTCAGACCGGGAAGAAGGGAGGCGGAGGAAGGCGTATTTAAGAGTTGGTTTTATTTCCCACTATCCTACTCTGATTTGATTGGTAATAAACTAATTCCTCAAAGTCGAGCCTGTTTTGCCCCTGATGGTAACTGCCGAGTGATCTCTCCCTGTCCTCATCTTAGCCCACAAGTTTGTCTGTTACATTTCCTCTCCCTGCCCAGCTGAGGAGGGCAGTGATGGAGCAGCTTTAGTGGGCACCTGGCATCCAGCCAGGGTCAACCCATCACAATAGGTCATTAGGTATTTCTGAAAGCAGGCAGTAGTATTAAGAGACTATTTTGCAGCACTAGCTGTCTTTTGCTTTCAGCAAAAGCTGTTATAGTAAAAACAGGAACAGGCTTAAACTAGCTCGATTTAATAAGAAATACAAGAAAGTGCAGTAATAGGTTTCGCAGCTGAAGACCTGTGCAAGGGTTCTACATTCATCTCTGTAAGAGGAAAGCACTGTAAGATTACCAGGAAACTGAAACACTTACTGCTAAGTTTAAAAGACAAAACAGAAACAAACCATTATTTTTTTTTTCAATTAAAAAAAAATCATCACAAAATTTAAATCAAAAGTCATTGCTGCTCAGAATAGCCATATAAAATCCTTAAAGCTGCAAAGCACTTTCCCCACAGCATGGAAAAAACTCAAGGTCAAAAATTCAGGCCAGAAAGGGTGAATTCAACCCACATCAATCTCCTGCTGATTGAAGAGAGTTAAGCTTACAGAATGCCACAGATTTAGAGACAGACTATGGAAACTGCATTATTTGATGTCCTGCCCAGTAATGCAGTCAGTCTGGGCACTGTTCCTTTATAACACTTAAACACCCTGGTCTCAAAGACAGGATGCATGCTGTTCTCTTCCCCTATATCCATTCCTTCCTCCCCATTTTGAAACTTCAATTCATGCAGTAGCCAAAGTTATTTTTATAACCTTTTTGACCCAACCTCTAAAGACAAAAACCATATTTAAGGGGATTTCTCTACTTTTGGGAGGACTCCTACCTACTGTCAAAAAGACAGACCATTCAGTTTCAAGCATCTGTCAAATCTAAGTAATCTACTGTACAATATTTTATTCCTCTGTAAGAGATGCAGCTGAAGTTTTCAGCGATGCCTAAAGCAAACCAGCTGCTCTGTTCCTACTACCCTTTAAAAATAAAACAAAATCTTGCCTACTGTCTCTTACATACCTTGTCCTTCCAAATACAACAGGTAGGAGGAAAAAGAAAATAAAGATGTTCTGGGCTTTAATGTGCCAAAAAATGTCATCATCTGCAAGACTGTCAACACAACTTTTAAGTGAACCTGCAGAGCAACGTAACAGTTTTAGGGAGGTTTTTTGCTATTCAGTATACTGCGTGATCTCTTCTAAGTCAAGAGCAAAGCAATGTGCTCATCGGGGTGCCTGTGGGCTTGTCAACACAAGCATTAGGACAAGTCCTACACATAACCCCTTACCAGAAACCAAGGGTTCTTTCTACAGCCCTTATTAATCAGAAATCAAGGTTTCTTCTACTATACCTGGAACAGAGATACTAAACATGAAACATTGTAACCAGTTGAAATTATATTAGATATAACATAATCCGACAACCACCAGTTCCACTTACACACACACAGGGCACTTCCTGTCCTCAAGTCTGTCATCTGATGAAACTCAGAGATAACAGCATTCCATAATGGCTGAAAGAAGCTCATTTTGTGGTGTTTCAGGATCCATCTGAGAGAAAACTCTTTCACTGCTTCCATACACACATACTCTGTATTTTATAGTCCCCTTGAGTAAAAACTGGGGGGAACTCCACATAAACCCCAAACTTTTTGAATGACTAGAAAATAACACCACAATTCTGCAGTCAGCTCAAGATTTGTCCAGTTGTTCTTGGATCTCCTATGTGACAACAATCAGCTTGACCCTCCAAATCATCAAGGAATACTATTACAGTTCTTCATACAATGATAAACAAGCAAACTGTGGAGCCACAGATGGTCAAAGACTGAAATAATCTTTCTTTGTATTTAACTTCACCTTAAATGTTTGCCTAATCTTTAATCCAAAACTAAATAAAAAGGCAGTGAAAGCTTACAGGTCTAGTCTGCACTAGCATCAGCGCTGGTCCTTCTCAAAGCAAAGGCTGCCAAACAACCAGGGTAAGCGTAAACACACTTACACACTTAACATCTATAGCTGCAACTCTGTAACACACTTCCAGGATACAAACCTGAGCACCCATGCTGTTCTGATGTGCAATGAAGCGAACAACCATCCATTATTTTAAGCTAGACCTCTGCTTATAAAACCTTCATTTTCCAAAGTCCTGTAACATGCTATCCTTTCCTGAAAGATGACTGTTTTTACTCAGCCTGGCAAAAGATTTGCCCATATATGGACAACCCTGAAGACAACAAATGGCTCTTTTCCCAGTCTATTATCAAGCCAGGAAATTAGACTGCCTGAGGTACTCACTCTGCCTTACTTACTGGGTTCAGAGCCGAAAGGAAACGTTCACGAGTTCGTCAATCATCCATTTTCACACGAATGTGAACGGATGCTTTTCCTTTACAGCTTTAGCAGCAATAATCAGCGCCAATTACACACAGGATTAAAGTCCTCACACAGCCATGTAAGATAACAGAGTGTTAATGATGACAGTGGAAGTTACAGGGCAGACAGCTGTGTCCCCTAGGGCTTGGCAGAGGGGCAACTAAGAAAAAAGATTTTTTTTAAAAAAAGAAATAAAAAACCCCAAACAATCCACACATCAATAAATTCAGGAACACCGAAAGAGTGGAAATGGGAAGAAAGCAAAATCACTTGCCTGTTTTTTTGTGAAGCCTCGGAGCTTTCCTTGCCATTGCTAATATTTATATCCAGTTCTATATAAAGCTAAAGTCTGAAGAATGCTATTCATATGAAACACCTTGCCCTCTGATAGTCAGGTGTTGGTAAAGCTCTTTTTTGCCTTTCCACCCTCACCTTGCAGCTGAACTCACTTTCTTTAGTAAGAAAACATACACATAGGGAGAATCTATACTCTGAATAGCTCTGAAAAATAGATTCAAGGTCCAAAGAGGTTAAAACTTCCTAAGCGGTCAAGCAATACCATCTTCCTTTCACGTTGGAAATCCTGCAAAGAAACCTGTCTCACATAGTCAGCTCAGCTGCCTAGAAACTTAGCAGCAAGCCAGTCTTTGGCTTTTTAAGCTGCAACAAAGGAAATTATTAAGGAAGCATTAAAACCTAAGTGCACCATAAAAGGCATCTACCAGAAAACTAGTTGCTATTTTCAAATAAAGAAGGTGCCTATTTGCACAACAAAAAAAATACCACAGTCCCTATATCCTCCTAACATTTAGAGGAAAAGAATGTATCACAAGAAATATGACCAAAGATTGATATTTCAGCTCCTCAGACTGACAGAATTTCTTTCAGAAACATGAGTAGGTGGGACTGTATCTCCTCAATGGAAAAATATGAACTCATGTGTCATAATCTATTTTTGTTTTGTTGGGATTTTTTAAATCTTCTTCTTCTGCCAGAAAATTCCTTATTGCCCCTTCCATTTCTTGATGTCCCAATTGTCTTTCCAGCTATGTTTATTTTCTGATTGGCAAGGAAACTATGAAATTCTATCTTGTTTCTTTTATATGCTATCTTGCTCTCTGCTGTTTTCCTCCTATTAACACATCCTGTGCATGTAAATCTTTCAAAGTACAGTTTGCAGTAGAATCAAGCAGCCCTTTATGTTGCCAGCATTAGTCAATACAATAAATAGCTGTAAGATGACTACTTAAATCAGTCACAGAATTGTAACTGTTCCTGATATTTCTCAAAATGATTATGGGTATCTATAAAACTACAATCTCAGTCAACAGCTGTTCTGCCTTGGTAAAGCTGTCAACATGGGGGCAGGTGTTTGTTTTTTCAGAGAAAAGTCCCTTCTGAAACGGAGTTGTGATGGGATAAAAGAATGAAAAAAAAACCCAACTCTTCCTGAGGATACTACAACTCCTAAAAGGCTGTGGTAGGAGTGAATTACCAAAATATGCAAGAAGTTTTGGAAGGAGGAAAGGCCACTGAAAGCTCTCTCACCCTTTCACCAGATAGCCCTAATAGGGGTAGCAAGGCTGTTATCTCATCCCACCAGTAATCCCAAATAAACCAAATATTCGTTTCCTGAAATATAGCAGCTTCTTGCTTTCCACTTTCAAGAGAGAAAAACTGAGGTAAATATAATGAACTAAATCATACTCAGATGTCAAATATTTTGGCTTGGGCAGTTCCACCGTGCTTTCTTCAAAACCTGAAAAAACTAAGTTAATTAAATGAATTATCCCTATTGAAATGATTATCCTAGCAGCTTTTTAGTGTGTTTGTTAGGGAGCTTTGATGGTCTGTTTCCACAAGTGTCAAATAAAAAAAAAAAAACAACCAAAAAAAAAAACCACAAAAATAAACCCAAAAATTACGTCGACAGACTTTCAGCTCTGAACATTGCACAACTGGCTGAAGGGCAAGCAGGGAGTTGTCTGTCTGCAGCATCCAATGAGGAAAACCATCTTTATGCTCTAATATTCCAACTGCTACAGGATCAGCATTTTCCTTCACTCATTTTTAATACTTGCCACAAACACTGGAGGAAATAAAAAGTCTGTTTCAAGTTCATAATGCAACTCATAATTCAGAAATATACCTCTAGTGTGTTTTATGACTGGTACCCCTTTGTACAACAGCTATTTAATGTTTTGTTTTCTTTAAAACTTCCATAAAAACATCACAACCCTTTCATAAGCAAACCATGAGTCGCCATCCCCACCCCCCACACACACCCCATCCGCCACTGCAGGACAGCAGGAAAAAAGGCCCTATTTATCACAGGGGAGGCAGTGAAGCAAAACCGTTTTCCATTTTCTGTTAGACATGCACATAAGGAGAAAATCAGCAGCAAAGTTGTGTAGGAATTTCATTAGAAAAACCCATTACCACTTGCAATTCCCTCCTTTCCCTTCATTTCCATTTTCTTTATAAACATAAAATGCAGTTCATGCCCTTGAGCTTGTGCCAGTGTATGATTTTACAGAAAGGCCATGTGAAAAACTTAGTGTTCAATATGATTTAAATGACAAAAAAAAAAAAACTGTAAGAGGATGACAGTTGTTTCAGATGAAATTGCTATGAAGTAGGAACTCAGTGCATCAACATCTGAAAAAAGAAAACTTTCACTAGTTTCACTCATACCTTATTCATTAGTTCAGACCACCCCATAGTATCCTTTCAAGTTCATTTTCCTGAAATCTGAAGCTAAACCAGCCTTCATTCAATTCACAAATGCATTCAGAGACACATTATCCCACTTAAAAGAAAAACAGTCTGTTTGAAAAAAAAAAAAATCTATGTACCATTCTCATCTGTAAACCCAACTCTTGTTCATAAAGTTTTATTGGGATTTGAGTTGCAAATTCATCTCTGGGCCTGGAAAAATGAACAGCCACAAAATGACCATAAACAGAATATCTTCAAGCTGTTATAAAAACATACTTTGTTTTATTTTACAAAATCATTTTATCCTACTGTTTTTAAACCACTTGAAGTTTTCTTCAGCAAGATTTATGCAGTTAGGCATATAAAAACCCAACCATTGAGTCTTCTGCGCTACAGCATACAGAAAGAACAACTGTCTGTCTAGTTATCGCTGCCTTCCTATCAAGGCTGCCACAAGGCTCAGCCCATGGCTTTCAAATTTCCTTGAGGTCATGGGCTATATATAATATATATATATAATTATATATATATTATTGTTATTGAATTGAATAATTGTTCTATTATATAGAAAAAATTGTTCTATTATATAGAAAAAATGTTACATAATATATATATTTTACATAACATTTGTTCTATATAATAGAACAAATAATTACCGTTACTTTCGATAACACAGAGCCATCACAGCACCATTATGACCAAGAAAAAGGGGAACCTTTGCAAGTAGTCATTTTTGCTCCCATACCTGCATACTGGTAAAGTGCCTAAAAAGTTCCACAGAACAACATCACACCACCATGATGTAGGTCTGGCTCAATTCTAAAAACACCTCTGTGATCAAAGTGTCTGTACACAGGAGGGACTTTTTTGCTTTACTTTTTTTTTAATTTGCTGCATGCCTTCCTGCCCCCTATACTACCATTGCCTTAAATACAGCAATAATCAGGTAAAGCTACTAAGCACCAAACCTGTCCTCTACTCTACTGCTATGATCCCCACCAAAATTAAGGATAAACAAGAATAACTAAGGGAAAACTCTTTCCTTTGGAGTGTTCTTGAAGATTTTCTGGTCACAAATCAGTTACACACAATTATGAACTCTACCAATTATCACTAAGGTAAATTTCTGTGTGTTGTATTCTAACTGTGACCAGATAAAAACATTTGGATACCTCAACCATTCAGAGCAACCACTTGTATAACACAGATCTCATGTTCTTCCATATATTGCCATAACCTACTTTTTCCGAAGTCAACACAGAAGCCATGTCAAAAATTGTCAAGACACTCATTATTTTCCAGTATTTAGAAGTAGTCAATGGACATTTTAATCTTTAATCTTTGAAAAAAGACACAGCATTTCTGCAAGGTATGAAATGCAATGTGTTCCTACTTCAGATTAAATGAGTTTTTAGACAAAATAGTTAAAATGGTGTACGCAGCAAAGTGATTTTGCTTAAACATACACTTCTGCAGCAGACAGGATCGAGATGATACTGTTTCAACTTAATACATTTTAGTTTCCAAAACAGACTGAGAGGAAACAATGTATCTGTATCAGAAAATATATTCCTGACAGGACTGATACATATTAGATAAATACTTTTATCTATTTGAAGAAGTTATCTATCAAGTTCATCCATCTTTATGCATCTAGCCCCTCTTACTGTATCAATTATGTTGATTCCCTGGTTTAGCATAGTCTGCAGAGGAAGAGACTAGAAATTTTGCTGAAATCAGATTTGGCTGCAACATATTTCAAAATGTCTTGTAAAAATACTCTTCACGAATAAAAAACGTTAAACACTGTTTTGAGGGACTGATGTCAGGAAATTGGATTCATAGAGCATGAACAACCTGTTACAACACAAGGATCAAATGATAGGAGTAAATATGGCAACTGAAATCAGTGACAAATCTTGCATTAAACAGAGGAGAGCTGTGATTTTGTTCTGTTTCAAGGAAACACAAATGCATTACATCAGTTGAGATGTACTTCCCATCATGATGACTCAATTGCAGAGTCCCTTGGTAAATTACACTTGAGAAGAAAGAAGCTACCGAAAAAAACATCATTAACTTCTCCTCCACAAGCTATGTATCTCCACCTTGTACATAAAACATTAAAAATATTAGTAATCCAAAGACATTAGAGCCATCATTAATAGAAATTCAATGCTACCAGAGAACTAATAAAGATGCAACAACAACAAAAAGCCAACAAATCTTCAGAAGGTCGAAAGAAACAAGACATGCAATTGTCTTACTGGCTATTCAGCTCCAAAATTTGCCACTACAAATACATTTTGACTTCAATGACTAAGTGCAATCAAGTTTGACCAAACAGTACAGGTATCAGATGAGTTCATAAAAACCAGCAGCTAGGAAGACCACAGAGACATGAATAAGTGGCCGTTAAAAGAGAACAGTAAGTTTTGTGCACCTGATGAGATAGCAGAGGTTCCAGACAGCATGAAGGCTAGGCAGAAAGAAATGGTGGAGAGAAGAAAAAGCAGCAGGAACATCCAGACTTCACATCTAATGCCCACTGAATTGCTTGGGGTTTAGAGATTATTGGTCTTTGTCTTAACTTTAATTGCTCCGTCACAGATACAGAGTTGAGTAGATTACCTGTGTTCCAGCAGAAAAATGATGCAAGCAAGGTAGCTGAAAATATGAAGACATTTAAAATAGGAGAGCAGCACTTCAAGTGGTACCCAAATTATGCATTGTTAAAAAAAAACAAAAAACCCAAAGCATTATGGTAGCAAGATGACAGTATTTGTGTTACAGTGTTTTACCAAAATAATTCATACACAGCGATACTTTTTTCCAGAACAGTGTTTTACCAAACAAGTGTGGCATAGAAATAAACAGCTAAAAACTAACTAAATAAATCCCAAGCCTGAATTCAGAAGGTTCACTGATCTGTGCATCAGCTGATAAAACTGAAGGACTAAACCTTCAAATTCAGATTTTGACAGCCAAACAGTAAGTAAAGGACCACACATAATGTCCATCAGCAGAAGACAGAAGGTCATTGCCATCCATGCTTCTGCATGTAAATAACAGTATGCATGCTGAACAGCAACATAGGAAGGTATCAGTAGCCATCAACTAGACTGACGTTACATTACTTTACAGTCATTGTACAATTTTAAATGTGCTTATCTATTTCTCCTTATTTTCACCCTTTACTGATAGTCCTCCCAAAAAAAACAGTAATTACTCTGAAGTTTAAGAGCTCTGACATAGTTTCACAAAGTTTTCCCAACTGATGTAAAGATGCAGGTTTGAGTTATGAAAACATCTACAAAAAAATCACATTCCCAGACTGCAGTTCTCCCTCAGTACAGCTTAATACTTCACTCTTCAAAGCAATGGCACTGACTGCAGCACCACTAGCCCTGGCAAGACCACAGTAGTAAATACATAGGAGGAAGAACCTATCTTCTTAAACTCAGAGCAAAATCATATTAAAAGGTGAAGTAAAAGAGCTGCAAGTTCTAATGCTCAAGATCAATAAATGAGGCAGAAAACGGTAAGTGCCCAAAAAACTATAAATTGCAAATACAGTCTAGAAGCATCTGAAGGATATCTTCTATCTTCTCTTTCATCTTGTTTTCTCCCCCTCAGTCTTATTGATGCTGGTGAGGTAAACCTGCTTTTTTTTATTGTTCTTACCATTTCTTAATGAATTTAACATTGTTTGCTAAAAACAGTAATTTTTCCCTCAACAAAAATGTATCTTGGACAAGTTGCAGCAGCAGAAGTAGGCCTAATCAAAACCAATCATCACCTCACTTCACTGTTTTAATACAACCACATTTAAATTGGTTTCACTGTTGGCCTTGAAGAGAACAATGCAGCGTTATGTTTTTCATTCAAAACTCCTGGATCCCCAGTGTCTGGGAGCTGTTTACAGAAAGAGATAAACATAACAAATTAAGTCACCGGAAGCTATGGCAACATTCTCCCTGGATCATTACAGCAATGTTGTCTGGCAGAGGGAACCCCAATTAGAAGCCAGGTCATGAAGCCTCATTGTGGCTCTGCCATTTTTCTACTTTGTAGTCGCTCATCTAATTTGAAATGGTTTCCCTAACTGCTTGGAAAGATGACAGAGGTGTCCATGTTGTCTAAGTTTTAGACAACCTCCTGGTTTAGAAAACCTCTAGGTTTGTTGTGAGAACTGGTTTGTGCTCACCCAGCACTTACGGGGGTAGGGCTGGTGGCCATCATTATTTCAGGTTATCTCCAATCACTGACATACACAACACTAGCGAATATTCTTGTATTTCTGTCTAATCCCTTTTGCAATCTTCAGTAACATGTAAGTGACAAGCATCTATTACTGCCCCATAGTACAAAACCAATTTATTTCATGTCCACAAAACTTTCACGCAACCAGCACCAGTAGAAAAGCCTATAAGGTAACCAGCAATTCCATGCTCTGTGGAAGGTCTTCACTATAGAATTAGAAGGAATCAGGGTCTGCTAAGAAAAAAAGAAATACCACCTAACACTTCCTGTCATCAACATCATGCACATTCTGGGCTAAGTAAAGTACTGGGCAAGCAAAGCAAAAGTCCTGTGGGGAAATAAAAACAAATGCCAAAACAAAAACCACCGAGCATGCAAGTAGAGACCTTCATAAAGCTGACTTCCAAGATGGCAAAATCTACATTACGTAAGTCATGCTATTTCCCCATCTCTGAAGGACATTTCCACGTTAAATAACAGGTTTTAAACATGCACTTCCAACATTTTCAGAAGTTTATGAACCCTTTAAGGCATGCATCTTCTCCCTTTTTAAACCTAGTCTGGTTTGAGAGCAGCTCCTCAATCAAGACCACCATGAGGCCACACAAACAAGACCACACAAAGGAGGAGTACAAATGTATAGTAAAGAGCAGCCTTAAGGAGGAAGCATTAGGCTATTTCTTCAAACAGGAGGGTTAGTTTATGTGAACTTCAAGTGACCATAAAACTATGGCGTAACTGCATCAAGCACAACCACGCTGATCTAAGATGAGCTGCTGATGAAAAAGGTTATCCTCTCATCAGCTCCCAGCAGCACGCTGACGTGGCTTGTTTTCCCATCAGTACCAGTGATCCTCCGACTCCACGGTGAACATATTCAGGAAGCTAACTAGCAGAAAACTTACCCTACACCAGAGAGAGTCAACAGGCACCTACTATCTCAGCTCCCTGAAACAGCTTTCCTTGGGGTCAGATATGTTCCAGCTTTAACAGACAGAAACGGGAACAAAGCAAGTGGGTGTAACAGTTTATGTCCTCATTGCTCCTAAAAACCTCTTGCAACCTGCTTCTAAAGGTTACCAGCACACGAGTAGGACCCAAGGTCACTTTTTTAGCTCTTCATCAAATCACAGCAGCTTAAAGCTCAGTATATTAGTATAGTAGACGTTCACGCCTGCATGCATCACAGGTTAGGAAGCCAGACAACGTGCTTTCAGCCTTTCTTCTGCTACCTCTGCTGAGCTGGTAGTGACTTCGAGTAGAGATGCATAGGTTAGGTATCTCAGCTGCCATTGGTAGACCTGCCAGAGCTCACCTCTGAAAAGCCTAAAACCTACCAAAATTACATAGTTTAAGCCAATATAGAAGTCTGTATACAGACTTTCAAATCACTTTGAGAACTCTGTTTTAAGTTCCAAACTGAAGTTCAGCACAGGGTATTTCTGTGATTAAACAAAGTTTAAGTCTTACCAATTTATGTTTTAGCAAAAGAATTTCAATATTCCAATATTGCTCAATATAACTATGTAACTGTTCTTGCGTTCTCTTTTCAATTTTGTTATATATAGCAGATTTCAACTTCCTGGCCATTCCTCCCTTCAGCTCCATAAACACCGAAAGAATTGTCAAACAAGAAAAGCAAAAACCTCCTTTTACAAGTGCTTAAGAAAAATAATTTCTTGGCACAGCAGAATGGCTAGTTGCTTTAATTCAAACACAAGTTGTTAAAACAAGATGTTGCAAAGTGCTAAGAAAGTAGTTCAACATATTTTTTTTAAAAAGGTACCTACAACTGAATGAAAAAAACAAACAAAAAACTAGTTTTGCAGTCAAATCATAAGGTAACAACTGCAATATCATCTTGTAAACAAGAATCAAGGCTTGTCATGAGCAAGTAACAGGTCACCCATCAGCAAAATAACCAGCCACAGTGGTGTTAGCTATACTCACAATGTATCCATTGCTAGAGCCATCCAAGGTGATTCACATTAAGAGACAGAGAAGGGGCATGCACTTTACATATAGCCAGATTTATGCTTTAATAAAACTGTTAGAAAAAGCAGAAACAGCATGGATATGTTATTAAACTACAAATAAAGATTTAAGAAGAAAAAAAAAAAAAAGAAAGAAGGAAAAAACACACAGGGTAGAACAGTAAAACTTTCAGAGTGACCTAGTAAAATAATGGTAAAAGACATGGCCAGCTGGCACACACAAGAGATTGTCAAATCTCTTGTTGGCTGATTGGTGAAGATAACATTAAACTACATGTGAGGAAATAAATTAAAAGGTTATCTGTAAGTAGGTTCACATAGTACTTAAGTTTCACCAAGGACCGTTTATGTTTTTACTAAAAAGAGAAAAAAAAAATTCTAGTTAAGCAGAAAGCAAGCATTTTTGACATTAAAAAGAAAAATAATCCTCACACTTAAAAAGCCCATGGTCCTACACTTCAGTGAAAAGATTTCTTCAAAATTTGATGATTTTCTGGGAGGTATTTACATATCAAGTCTTTTACCTACTCCAAAAGAAACCTCTCAAGAGTTTATAAATAGCTTTCCCTACAAGGATGAACATTTCCTTCTCCTGTAATCATATTCCTTTGAGCAATAAAAATGTTAAACTTCTCTTACCATTCTAATACTCTCCTTTTTCTGCTTCTGATTTCTACCCCTTCAGTACCACTGCCACAGATGGATAAACCTCCATCATTTTTTGGTAACATAAGATACGCAATATCACCACTCACACTTCATTCATCCTTGCCAACTCACAAACTTTATGTCTTCTTGTTACCCTATGAACATTCATTTACACATTTTAGCCACAACTTTTATGAAGCCTTCCAAAGCAGCAAGTTGAGGAAATAAAGACAGACAAGATAAATGATTGCAGCAAGCCATGTCCTCCAGCAATGATTCCTTATTCACTCGACCCATCTTTCATTCAGGACTGTGTAGAACCTGTAGTTCATTCACTAGGAGAACTTCGGCTGAAGAAGCAAGGTCTGCCCTAGTGCCACAAACGGTATAGATTCCTCTGCTGTCCATAGGGCTACGTCCCGATACAGGTACACAAGACAGCTCAGAGCCTGTTCTCTAGCCACAAAGTAAAGGGGCATGACACAGCTTGTGTTCACAATGCTAAACTCTTCTCCTTACACCAGGTCAGAAGAGACAGGTACTATTCCCTCTGCCTTTTGGGAACAGTCCCCCTTTGCTTTCTGCCAACACACATGCAGGCAGTTAGGCATTGGCCTAAGGTGGACCAAGGAGAACAATAAAAATTCAGCAGAATGAACAGGGCTACAGCTCGAGCCCACATCCTCTCTGTGCTCTGTTCAAAAGTATAAGCCCTGCATATAGTTCCAGTGAAAGTCCAAAAAAGGTTTGAAAGAAATGTGCAATCTACAAGCACATTCCTACCCACAAACAGCCTATGAAAGTTCCTATAACACGCCAGATGATCCTGTCCTCTCTACTAAGCCAGAAGTTGTAAGGGGAATGCACTGTTCTGTAAACATTAGAGACTGCAGGTCACCCACACTCTCTGACTTCTTGAAAGCACTTCTCAAAAAGATACCTCTAATCTCAAGACCCTCTTGCATTCATAATCATGAACTGAAGGCCACAGAACTACATTTAAGACTCAAGATTCATGAAAAAGGAGCTTCTTGAAGGTATTTGTCTCAGGAGCCTTTACTGGTGAAAACTGAAGCCTGAAGAAACAGGAACAGTGAAGCACAAAAGCATTTTGCTCACAAGCATGAGATAGGGAGCCTGGCGTGATGAAACCTGAGCATACTGGCTAAGGCAGTGCCTGTTTTGAGAACAGATGAGTTCAGTTTCCTGTTACATCAAACAGTAACTTTCATCAGTCCTACGTTTGCTTAAAAAAAAAAAAAAGGGGGGGGGGCAAGAAAAAAACCTCTACTGACATCACACTTAGGGCTGGGCAGACAGTGGCAGATTAGGAAATACAATGAGTCACTGCAAACACAGAACACACAGCAAGAGTTTTCAAACTGACATGCAAAATTTAGTCTTAGCAAAAATAATTAGACAATACAGCTGAAGTGAACTACAGCAGCAGAAGAGTAACAGCAGCGTAGTGCCTTCACTCAATCACAATAGTTGGGAAAAATAAGAACATTGTAAAAAGAACAAGGTAAGACACAGACCCCTGCAGAAAGAAATAAAATCAACACAATTCACCCATCAAGAAGGAAACATCAGCTAAAATAAGCTGATGGTTGGACAAGGAAGAAATAATATTAAGCCAAAAATATAGATACAACTGAAAGAAAGAGAAAGCCATGCAAAGAAAGCACAATCAACGGAGCTATGTTCCAAGAAAGAATTCACTCTGGAGAAGTTGCCAAGGTGTCTGTATATACATGAAAGAAAATCAAAATATAAACACAAGAAACCAGTGTAAGTAAAAGAATGAGTTATCATAAACCAACTGCTAAACTAACTGCTGGAGGGGGGGAGGGAATCATTAGTGAAATACTAAGTCACATAACCATTTTTTTAGTTTTTATTTGTTTGGGGGGTTTTAGAGTAAGTTGAAGACCATTAGAAGTGAGTAGCAGCTTTACCTAGTTTAGATGTAAATAGAATAAGACACTACGGAAGAAATACAATTCAGAAATAAAAATTAGGCAGTGAGGAAAACCATAAAAGAATAAACAAGATGCACACTTAATCACTGTAATTCGGGCTAAACATCCTACACTCTGAACCAGCAGAACACCCCAGTGTTGCAGAAATGCTACTGAAGTATCTAGGGCAAGGAAAGTGGCATCTTTCCTGCCAGTTACACAATTTCCCTACAGGGCGAAGCAAAGTAAACAGTATTATTAAGGTGAACATGGCAATGCTTGTGAGCAGCTAGAAATATCTGCTATTTGGGGTATGTATGGATCAGAAGTATTAGAGATGTGAGGTTTCTGTACAAAGCTGTTAGAACTTTGATTGCAGAAGTTTTCTTGCCTTAAGGAACTATCAGTGGCTTGACATTAGGGGATTTCTTTTTGATGCAAGTGGAAGGATAAGAGGAAGGATGTTGGAATTATTAACAGCTGAATAAACTTTGTTAAGAAATGTACAGCTCAGCTGCACAGGAGTTGGTTGATAATGCAGAAACAAGGAATCAGATCAATAAGTGCTAATGAAAGCATTTAATCTTCAGAGTTTCCAGATGGAAGGTGGATTAACTGGTCTCAGATCCTGACAGTCTCTTCTTTGGGTCCCAGCATCAAAGAAGGTCAGATTACTACTGCTGGTCCTATGTTGAGGTTTTTTATTATTATTTTAATTAGAAACCACTCAACTGAGTATGAGTTCTCTAAAGGCAGCAAGTAACATCCAAAAGCCTTCTCTTTTGCTATTCTTGAGCCAGAAGTACTTTGGAAAGCCTTCCAGAAACCCCAATTCTAGTCCTATCAAGCCATAAGATTTGGCATCACTTAATGATGTGACATTTTATTGTTAAAAACCTCACCCAGACTAAAGCTTGCTATCAACGTGTTTTTCAAAAGAGCATGAAATTTGGAAACACAGTATTTTTTTTCTTCTTAATGCCACCTAAGCCAAGGTGTTTAGGAGCTGGGAGTTAAGAGAGCTTCCTGTTGCAATAAATCACTGGGAAGAAGACATATGAAAAGAACACTGAAATAAAGGAGTTCCTTGTAAATATGTAAATGATACAAGGTTTATTTTAACTAATTCATACTCTTGCCAAGTGGTTGGTTTTTTTTTCCCTAAGAATCTAATTAGCATACTTGTAAGTTGAAATAAAGTACTCTCAGTGTGCACCAACAGTAAAGATGAATTCATCAGTTTACCATAAAAATTTAGAACTTGTTAACCAGACTGTACTTCTCCCCTGCAAAAACAAACACAGGATGAGCGTTTTGGAATGTTCATTTGTTAATAAAGCTATGATTGCAAGACTGTTACCTGCCTTTTGAACTGTCTCATTCAAGCGCACAACACATCAATGCATTGTCTGGCATTACAGAAGCCAAAGTCTTCTATAAACATCAGCCAGGCTGGTTCCTCCCACACTAATTATGACAGCTTGACAAGAAGTGATGATGAAACCACATAAATATGCCACTTTCTCACAAGCTTTTAAAAAGGGGCCGTGGGGGTGGGGGAAGCCCACCACCCAGGATGAAAATCCTGTTTCCTCACCTTGATAAAAATTAGAAAGAAAGAATAAGCATCATTTAATAGAAGAGGTCAAAGCTGAGACTTGATTCAACACAGTTGCCACATTCAACCACATCAACTTGTCACATCCCACAAAATAAGCAAGGCTGAGTGAGCTGTGAGAGCCTTCAGATGGCAAAGGAACGCAGTACTGCAAGGAGCTGTCAATCAGTAGGTGGCACTCTTCAAACTCTGACAGTGGGAAGCCAAGTACCAGCACAAGTGAGGACACATAACACAGCAAAGTCTGGACCTTTGGCAGAAATATCAACAAGAAATATTGAACAATTTTAACCATAACTGATACCCATGTGGAATGCAATGGTTTAATTTCAATAATACATACAGCAATCCTTGTATGTAATCTCTTAAAGGAATGTTCCTAAACATCGTAATTTTTGAGTGCTGTAAATATTCTGGATGAACACTAGTGTGTACTAGTGTACTAAAACCAGTAACTCAAGAAATTATCCATTACATCTGCAGGATACTTTCAGTGCACTCTTGTAGCTAATTATGTAGACGTAAGCAAACTCATCAATGATAACAACAAAGCATAGCATTGTTACAATAAACGGAATAGATAACTAAATCTTTTGGAACAATATATGATTGTCATTTCTGTGATATTTGCTGGTGAGGATGTGGCCCATGCACCAAAAGATTGAATTGTTTTTAGAGTTCAAAGCAACACAAGGTATAACAAAAATTAAAACATTGTTCCATGAAACAGGTGACAGATTTTCAATTCCTGCAAATAGCTTTTCTTTATTTAACAATTACAGGTGCTTTTCTTTGTATTTTGCTCGTCTGATAAAACAGTAAAGAGCAGATTTAGTAACAAAGTACAAGTACAGGCACTTGTAATTGAAACAGCCAGCAGAGGGAGTATAAAAACAAAATAATAAAACCCAAACAGCCCTTTTTATATATATTTTTGTACTTATGATCTTAGCTTTCTTTTAGAATATAATAGTGCCAAAAATGCAAAAATCAGAATATTCTACAAAACACTGTATTTTAAAAGTATTAAATATGACTTGAAACTAAGATACTTTTTAAAAGTAGCATTACAAAAAAGCTCATATTAGCCTCACCAAACTGAAATAGGATTTTAATGATGGATAAGGTTAACATCGACCAACAAGCTGCATAAGCCATTTCCAAGTTATAAATCCATGCACACACAGACTCTCATTCTTATTTTCCAAATCTAAAATTAAATTCATGACTTAAGAATATTGAGAGAATGTTTAGGTATAACCTATTTGTAAAAATACAGCACAAAATATTAAAACTGAAAAAAATGTACTTTGATACTGTTGTACTGCCTGTACAACAGAAGATTTAAAAGCAAGGAGGCCAAGCATGTGCCCTAGACTATCAGTCGAAGTGAAAGTTTACATGACTGTTTCAAAGTCAAGTCACTAAGTCTTGTATATGTTGAAATAAAAATTCATTTCTACACATTCAGGTTTTTACCATGTCCAGCTGATGAGTATGGCTTAAACACAACCAAAAGGAAGGACATGAATGGGATGATTGGAGCTGCCAGCCTTGTATTAGAATTTTAAAGAAGCTGCCATCCTCCTCACACAAGTAACAAAAAGAAAAAATCTCCCAACTCACCTACACTATCCCACTGTGCAAAATCACACCTTCCACAGTCCATTTTACACAAGCAGCAAGCTTACTGAGTTAACAGTGAAGGCGTTACCTCCTCTCTCAAGGCCTAAGAGCACTAGGTACCCCCAAGCCATCAGGCAAACATGGGCTGCAGAGCTGAGGACTCAAAGGGACAGAGGATTAGTTATTTCAAATGTAGACTGCATTCTCTATAGACAGCCAGTTATAAAAATACTTGACTCGGACAAACAAGCCCTTCTTCACTGTAAACTGACTTTGCATGGACAGTTTCCATTCCCTTTCCATGCCATTCCTTGCTCTCTGCCCATTGTATTGGTCCATTATCCCCCTAAATATAAGGGCAGGCAGTGCTTCAGACCAGGATACATGGTGTTCCTGCACATTAATGCAAAATGTGGTATTACGAAACACCAGTCCTGATGGGAGCCGCTGAATGACAACACTTATCATAACTATACACTCCTTTAGTGACGATTTTGCTTTCAATTAATGCAGAACCAGAATCCCTGGAGTGAAAACCAGAGATAATTCCATTTTCTACATTAGCATCTAAATTTTACTGGGTTTTAACTGTATTTAACTGTAAAACCAAACCCTATCTACCTTTACACATGGGATTCATGCTGGAGATCAGCATTTGGCTTACAAAAACCCTGATTGCAAGTAATGAATACACAGAGCAGGAAAAAACATGTCAAGCCAAGATTAACTCTGCCATTAGCGCAGGTAACAGGAATATTTTTAAGTTTATTTAAACTTTAGTTGCTATTTCCTTCCACAACTACAGATCTTACCACAGCTAATCTTTCTTAGAGTACTACTCAATCGGAAAGTCTTAGCATCTGGCACATGAAGGTGCAGCATAAACTTACTGCATCACAAAAAAAAAAAAGTCAGATAAAAGGTAACTGTATAAAATATTAATATACCGATAATACTCTGACAAGCAGAAAGCTCCCATACTGTAAAATACTCATACCTGTCAGTAGACTCACAGGACACAGATAAAATATACTACCCATGCAGCTTAAGAGACCTTGAGTATAGAAGGAACATGGGATGCTCCCCTGAAAGTAAGATATTTCACAGAAACTTGAAATACCTGGCAGCTTGCAGTATCCTAAATATGGTAGAACTCCACTGGAGAATTGATTCAGGCTGTTAGCTACTAAAAGTTTCTCATAAGACTATCCTATGCACCAAGTTATTGATTTTAAACAGTCAAGAAAAACAACACACACCACATAAAGTTCATGTAAGCTTCTGCAGCCCAGTCCAGTGCTTTATTAGGAATCTTAAAAACAAAAATAGCCAGATATGGCACAAGCAAATTATTGCAGAACATAACATTTTAATAATATCAAGAACCTGCTAAAAAAATCCTGACTGGGGAACATGCAAGTCAAAAGAGCTCAGAGGAGACAGAGAAATGCATCTCTGATGATTTCACTGTTTTACAGTGTTGAGGATTCTATTAAGTCACTCTTAAATCTCCCCTCCAAAAAAGCTCGTGTCAATTCTCTTCCCTACAGAACTCCTGTTTCCCTGTAAAAATATGTAGACTTTTTGTCTTTAAAGTCAAACAGTGTATATATATGTATGATTTAGAAACTAAAATACAATTCAAGAAACAAAAGCTATGAGATACAGCACTCTGTCTTCACTGTTCTACATGATCTCATCCTCTTCAAAACAACAGTAGCCTTCTGGTTGCACTGTAACCAGGACTGTGCACAGTACTCCAAACAGTTGGACAAGTGCTCTTTGCAGTAGCTACACTGGAACTGAATAGCATCTTGTTTGACTTCCCTCCACTCCTTTTTTTCAGCCTGGTTTCCGAAGGAAATCAGACATGCAATCACTCGGGAAGTGTATGCATATGTATATAAGCACACACGTGGATATCTGTCCGTCTGACCTCACCAATACTTTTTGAGCCCATTGGTCAGTTTCAATCACATTCAAAAAAGGAGAAAGATATCAGTCATTTAGGTTCCTGAAAGTTTCATGATAGCAGGCTGCAGAGCACAGAAAAGTGTCTCCACAGCAAGAGAGGCTGCATGTCGGCTTAGATGTCAGTAAACTCACAAGGGAAAGAACCATTCTGCTCCTTTCCTGCCTGCAGGAAAATCTGCAGTCAGGGGTCACGAACAGTCAGTGATGACCAGGTTTCTTCTGTTCAAGTGTTCATAAAACAGCTCAAGTTGGAATTCACCATTGCTTTTAAAATGGTGTTTTGAACAGAGCTGATGTTTTCCATGTCATTTTTTCTTGGTCTAGGCATAGGAGAGAATTGCCCTATGCAACACACACTCCCTGACTTGGTCCCTTGGTCCCAAAAACATTTATGTTAAAACATCAGAGTTGCACCACACACACGACAGCATCCTACTGCTCTCAAACACAGAGAAAACAAAAACTGGAAGAGTTTAGGATTCTCTTCAGGCCTCAAAACTAAACAAGTATGTGGCTCTGTAACATTATCAACTATTGAATATAGTTTCAAAAAGACAGTGCATTAAATATATAGTCATCTTTATTCACCTCTACCATAGAACAGAGAAAGTACTACGATACTACAATGCTTGCAGGCTATTGTGCTAAAGACAGCTAGCTGTAAAGGAAATAAGACACATAATGGGGTTACAGCTGACATCTCTACAGTTATTCTCACATCCCCCCAAAAACACATACATGTGTCAACTATGTACTCTTCGCCTGTATCAAAAAAGCCACCTAATAAAAGTAAGCTATCAGATTAAAATGCAAGTAAACTTAAGGCTATTACTAAACTTAAGGAACATCTTAAGGCTATGATTTAAGAAACTGTCACCAAAAAAAACCCCAAAAAACCCTAAAAAACAACCAACAAAGAAATAGCCACAGCTGACTGAAGACACCCAAAGCATCAAAACACTAGGCGAGCAGAAAAAAAAAAGTTTCTAATAAAAAAAAAATAATAATGTATTTCAGCCCTGATACATGCTCCGCTTGGAAATTGATCAGCCCCATGACCAAACCGAACCCCGGCACGGCTCCCGGCGGGGCGCTGGGGGTTGCGGGCTGGGGGGACGGCACGGGCAGCCCGGCCCCGGCAGGTCTCAGCCCGAAGCCCCGGGGGCTCCGGGGGCGCCCGCCCGGCGGGGCGCGGTGTGTCAGCGCAACGCCTCGGAGCGGGGGAGGCGGCAGCGGCAGGATCGGGGCGAGACACCCGCGGGGGAGCCGGGCCGCATCCCTGTGAACGGGGAGCCTCTGCCCTGCGAAACCCACCGCCCCATCTCACAAGACCTCGGCGGCTGGGCCGGCCAGCGGCCCCCGGCACCGCCGGGCTCCCCCGCCCACTGGCCAAGCCCCGCGCCGAGAGGCCGAGCGGCTGCTCCTGGCCCGCTCCCGGCTCCCGGCACGGGCCGAGCGCGGCCCCGCGCCCTTCCCCCGCCGCTGGTCTCGGTGGGAACCGGCCAGGGTTCGGCCGGCAGCGGCTCGCTGCGGAGCGCCCGCTACGGAGCACCTCAATGCCCCCTTTATTCCGCCCTCCCCGGCAGCCGGTCCCTGTCCCCGTTACAGCGCCAGCCCCCCCAAGCAAGGAGCACATGTTTCCTCTCCGGCTCCTCGCCCGCCTTGCGATGAGCCACGGGCAAGGGAAGGAGGCACCCGGCACCAAAGCCGGATCAGAAACACGGGATTTGCACGCGTGTGGCGGATCTAACAGGGGATGCCGAAAGGAGCGATACGTTACACCCTTTTCGGTCCTCCGCCGCCGCTTTTCTGTCAGCTGTCGATACCGTAATGCTTCCTTATTGCTACTTCAAGTAAGTAGCGGGGGGGGCGGGGGGTAGTCTCCATTCCCCTACGTATCGTTCCTGAGCAAATTAAGCATGCACCACGTAGAAGCCTGACACATATACGTGGAGTTGTCTGATCTCGAAAGGATGCCGAAATCCCCGAAGCGTTAACAGCCAGCTCCCACAAAGAGCACTCGGTTACACCGAGCATCCCCTTTGTCCGTGCATCCTCAATACACACCCGGCCGCTCCTCCATGCGTCCACGCACGCCCCACGTATACGGCCCCTTTGTGTCTTCGCCTCCCCCCCACTCACAAAGAAATGCCCCTTCCCCAAGGCATGCACCCAGCCTCGGGCACGGCTCTTCGCCTCCCGCCGACACACGCGCGACCCGCCGCTGGGCGCAGCGCTCCAGTACCTACTTGTGTTCAAGAAACAGTCCGTAAACCTCCTAAAGCAGCTTGCAGAATTAGATCCATCTTCCATGTCTGGCCCTAGGAGCAAGGGAGACGAGAAGGAGAAGAAGGCGTCTCTCTGCCGCTGCTGCCGCCTAGGAGTCCTGCTCCCGCCGGGGCCGTCGCCTCCTCGGATCCCGTCGCCGCGGGCTGCTGCTGCTGCAGCACCGAGGGAATTGCAGGACCACGGGAGAGAGGCGGCTGGCGAGAGGAGGAGCCGGGAGTGGTGCTGCCGGGGGCCGCCGGCTGCGGAACGGAGCAGCAAGCCCTGGATGGAGGAAGAAAAGAAGAGTCTCCTCCTGCCGCTGCCGCCTGGATGGGCGATCAAGTGAGCTGCTGCTGCTGCTGCTCCGCCAACATCTCTTCCTCCTCCTCCTCCTGCCGCTCTCGCTGCCTCTCCTCCTCCTTCCCTCCCTTGGAGACTTGTGAGGTTAAAGGAAGACGAGGAGGGGAAACGAGGAGGCGGCGGCAAGAAGTAAAAAGAAGATGGAGAAGCGGAGGAAAAGGAGGGGACTGAAGCGAGGAAAGGAGCCGCTGCCGCTCTGGGGACGATGCTGGCGGAGGCGGCGGAGGAGGCTGTCCCTGCAGCGCGGCTCCTGCTGCTGGTGGTGGTTGTTAAGAGGAGAGAGAGAGAGCTGCAGGCAGCCGAGCCGCCTCCAGGAGCGGGGGGAGGAGGAGGAGAACCGCCGCTGCCTCCACCTCCGCCGCTCTGGCCATGGGAGTGGAGCGGGCGGCTGCCGGAGCCGGGCTTTTCCCCGGGTGCTGCAGCCAGGGGGGCCGAGGGGCGGGATAAGATCCGCTTCTCCGGGTTGGACATGCTTCCGCTCTTCCCTCCCTTTCGCGGTAGTTTAAGGCAGGACGTCTAGGAGAGAGACCGGAGTAAAGCGAAAGGGGAAGCCGAAAAAGGACGGAGCCGAAGAAGGGGCGACCGCGGTTCGGTCCTGCGTTCCCTCCAGCACCCCCCGGGCAGTGCTTCCTCCGCACCCCGGCTCCCCGCCCTCACAAAATCCTCACATTTCCGTTCCCCCTTTAGGCCGGAGGGGACAGGGCGCTACTGACCGCCGAGCGGTTCCGATCCCCTTTTAAAGTCCGCTTTTCCTCATGCTCCCACCTCGCATTCAAAGCAAGAAAACGGCAACAACCTGTATTTTCTTCGAGCGAGGCAAATATTGCCCCGTATGTGCGTGCTCGTCTGCAAAGAGGCAGATAAAATCACTGCAGTGCCGCTTCCAGTACCAGCCCCGGCCGCCGGAAAACGCCCACTGGCGGAGCCAGCGCTTCCCAGGCTGCCTCCCTGCCTCCCGCTCCCCGGCGCGCACAGGAGCCGCGGCACAGCGGTTACCTAAAGGGAACGCGGGGAGAGGCACGAGAAAAAGACCCTCCCTATGCGGCCGCGTTGTTTTAAACAGCTGTTTCCAGCCGCCGAGAGCAAAAGGCAGGCGCCCTGGACGGAGATTCCAGGGAGCTGCCCCTCCGGGCTGTGGGGCACCGGGCCCCCGGCCCTATACAGAGATGCACAGCCCCTCCGCGATGCCCCGCACCGCACGTGTTTGCTGCAGCCCCCTCTGCCCCGCCCCCCCACCCCACACACACACTTACCACAGTTGCAGCCACCCGCCCCTCGGCCCCAGCCCTCCGCGCGGCCCGGCTGTCCGAGGGGCTCCCTCAGACCCCGCCTCAGGCGCGGCCGCCGCCGGCCTTGTTCCACCGGCACAGGCGACGCCGCTCACTAGCGAGCCTGTCGCGCCGGCCAGCCACCGCCCCGACTCCGTGGCGGGGTCCCCGGGCAGGCGGGGGTCCCATCCGCAGCCTCCAGGCGGTCGCGCTCCCCTCGAAGGAGCGTCCCGCCACCGCCCCTTCGGCCGCCGCCTCGCCACCCCGCCCCGCCAGCGCGGCCGCAGCCCGCCCGTCCCGGCGGCACGGAGCCTCGGCGGGCCGCGCTGCGGTGTCCCTCCGCGGGGCAGCCGCCGGGGGAACGCCCGGCCAAGGGAAGCCCGAGGACGGGCTCGGAACGGAGCGGGGCCGAGGGCTGCGCTGGAAGCCCCCGCCCCTCATATTTCGTTTTCGCCCCGAACTCGCTCTGCCCGGTGGGCCAGCCGACGCCGAGAGGCGGGCGGGGAGGCCCGAGCCCACCGCGTTTCACCTGCGGCAGCCGGCAGGGGCGGGGGCGGCACCGCCCGCCAGCGCGGGGCTCCCCTCAGCCCGGCCCGCCGCTTCCTCCGGGACGAGCCCGCCGGGGAGCCGCTGCCCCGCGCCGCCTGCCAGCTTAACGGAAGCCCGGGGCCGCGGGCAGCCCGCCGCCGCCCTGCCCTCCCGGGACAGGCGCTCCCTCGCCCCACAGCCCCGCCAGCGCCGTTAGCCGCCCGACATCGTTCGTGTCCCGGGCGGCTCGTGGAGCCCGTGGAGCTCCTGCCCTCGCCCTGAGGCGGCGGCGCTCACCCAGGCGGGGCCCGCCCTGCCCTGCCCTCGCCTCCCTTCGCCCGGCGGGCAGCTGCCGGGCAGCGGGGCTCCCCCCGCCCCCAGAGGGGCGCTGAGGCTCGGAGCCCGGTACCCGAGCGCCGGGCTGGCGGCTCCCTCGGGGCAGCCTGGGCTCCAGCCGCCAGCGCGCAGGGAGACTCCGGTGCGGGGCCGGCACACGCCGCCGTGCCAGCCCGCCGCGGGGGGACGTCCCGGCCGGGGCTGCTTCTCTTCGAACACCTGGCCGGGGCGGGGGGCACCGCGCCTCGCAGGTAGCCAGCCGGCTCTCCCGGCCGCCAGCAGGCGGAGAAGCGGCCGTCGCTGCGGTGCCCGCCCGGCCGGGGCCGTCGCCGTGTCCGTGGCGGCAGATTTTGTTGCGGGGCGGCAGGGACCGGCTCCGGGGCGGCGGGGAGACGCCGCCCGGCAGCGCGGGGCTGCCCCGCTCGGGGGGGCGGCCGCAGGCGCCGCGGAAACGGTCTCGGACAGCTGCGGAGAAGGTGTTTGTTTCGGTGCTGTCAGCGGGGCACCCGCAACGCGAGCGATTCTGTTTTCCTCCGCTCCCCGCCGGGAGCCAGAGCCCGGCGCCGTGCGCTGTGCCTCCTGGTGCTGCCGTGGCCGGTCCGCGGTCCTGGGATCCTTGCCGAGCTGCCGCAATACTCCCTGTGCCGTTCGAAATCAGGGTCGCTCTTTCCGAATTTCGACTCCTGCTTTGAAAAAAATATCAACCTCCGCTTTTGGTTTTTATTTTAAATCCTTCGAGAATTTCACATCTATCATTTCAGGATTTCTTTTAACGCTAGAATACACACAAACTCCTGTCAAAGTTAGAGTCTTCATGTATCCCTGAATCTGGAAGGCTGCAGAATAAGATGTTCCTCTGAAAATAACAACGCTTTCACGTTAAAGTGCCTTTTCAGCCGGTTGAATGTTCTGTAACAGTGAGAAACAATCCACAGAGTTTGCAAAAGGTTAAAACTCCAAAGGAGATTAAAAGACTCTCATTAAACAAACAAAACGCATAAAACCAAACAAAAACCTCAGAGAGGACAAGTTTTACTAAACTGTTTTCTTCTGCATGGCTCTTAAAAACCTGCTGTTGCCTAAATATCCTGAACAAAAATAAAGAGAACTGCATCTGCTTTTGTGATCCATTTCTTTCGGGATATTTGACTTTATCAGAACAGTTTGATAACTTCTGTTTCATACATCTATTTGTATGAGATGGTTTTATTTCCTTAAGTCCACATATACTTCACATATAGAGCTCTCCTCTCACAACTACTGCAGGATGACTAAAGATCCAGCAAATATTTATAAATTCTCTGAGAGAAAACTAAGCTAATGGAAACAAAACTTTAGTGAACTGTGTTTTGTTGTTGCAGCCTACTTGTTTAGCAGTTAACAACTTCTTGGTAGAAAATCTTTTATACTAAAATTTCTAAATTGAAAGAAAGAATCAGACTGAAATGACTGACAAAAAGCAAGAGCTATTTACCTGAAAAAATGAAAGCTGCTCTTTTAGACAGATTAGTCCCAAATTGTTCTGTCAATATCAAGAGTAAATTACTGAAACTTTACATCGCCAGTTTATAATTGTAGAAATCTTGTTTGACTATGCTAATATATGCTAAATACCTCAACTGCTGTTCATCCAAACTACAGTTGTTCAAATATCACTGCCTGAAACTGGATATCTGTGTATTTATACAAGGAAGGTGAATTGTGCATGTATAAATATGTATATGTATATTCAACAAACCAGGCAAAATACACTTTGATTTTTAAGAAATCATGAGATATTCTAGACAAGCAGCTTTCAGGTTAAGGGTTATTTACAAACTGTTAATTTGGTGATTATTCACTAGCCACCGGCAATTCATACCTGATTGGTCACCTGATTCTTGGCTGGGCAAGCAAAACCAATTACAGAAGAAAAGTTAGATGACAGTGAAAATTGATTTTCAAGCTCTCTACCTGTATGTTTGTAAAATATACTGATCTGTGGACAAGTCAAATATGCTTGGTGGTCATCTGAATACCTGGGGATAAATAAGAGATGAATCACATTTGCTTGTTCCCCAATGTATCTGTCAATCTGGGGCTTCATTGCTTAGTCAGCATGACAGTTTCCATTGCCACAGAACAATGGTGTCATTGCTGCCAATATGGTACTAACCATACACTCACATCATTTACCAGGAAATCCTCCCCCACTCTAATAGGAATTTTTGATGTGAAACAGTGAGGTTTGCCACATCATCCTAAAAAAAAAAAACAACCTGAAAACCTCTGAAACACAAAGAAACTTTTATTAAAATAACCTGATGCATCCATTTCCATCAGATGCAAGGTTTCTGGTATGAATGCACTGTGTCAGTGCAATGATGAGCAAAAGTTTTTAGTTTTATTTGCACGGATAAATGCGATTTCACAAGAGTACCCACTGAAGCCATCAGGAGGTCTAGCATGCATCGTACTTACAAGAACAGGCCTGGTTTGAAAGCAGAAAGTAAGCCTGTTTGACAATAATCTGGCAATATTAATCAAAATAGTTGAAGGAAAACATTGTGGGGAAAAAGTAAAATCAAGTTATAACAACAGTTGTTTGGTATTAAACACAGCTTAAAACCAAACACCTGTTCTTTCCCAATTCTATCTGCTACATTTTAAAAGTGACAGTGACTCATCTTTTATCTGGTCCCACTCTTCTGCCTGGTAAATCCTCTTATCTCACACATTATCATTATATCCTAAGAGTCCCCTCTATGATGAATGATCAATTGCTAGGGGAAAAAAAAAAGTAATAAAACAGATTATGGGGAAAGTGATATTAGAAAAATGTTGGATGACGGCAGTAGAGGACCTAATGGAACCAATCACCTGAATGTAGGTGAGGCAGGAGCAGCCACAATGAAATGCAGAAAAGGCAACCTGCTGGAAAGGTGGGGCAGAGGGGAGCAAAAGGATAAATGCAGCTAAAACCCAAGCTCTAGAGCTGAGTAAATGTAGCCTCAAATTAAAGCCTTTATGGAAAAGTCCTGTAAGATCATTTAGCAGAAAATCACTAGAGAAGAAAAATGCATTATTTTTATTAACTTGCACAAAATACAGTAATTATTACTCAGCTACTGAATTGCTATCAGAAATTGAAAATCTACAGAAAATACATTGTTTCCTAAAGCCTTATTCTATAAACACTTAGAGTCATTTATAGAAAACCCTACTTCATAATAAGGGATTCTTTTTACAAAGGATTATTCTTAAAAGACTGTGCACATGCAAGGAGTAAGTGTGTTTAAAGGGTATGTATCAGCCATTTTCTTTGATTTCCACAAACACTTTTACAAGTCACCTCTTTTCCACAAGAATATTAACTGCGAGTGTTGATAACACGCAAACACATGCCAGCAGCCATCTTGAAAGTGGTTTTGGGAATTACCTAGTCCAGATGCAGAAGAAATATGTGAGATCCAAAATGAACTGCAACTCGTTCAGCAAATCAAAACAACACTTTTTTTTCTAAGAAGTCCAGGTCTGTTCAAAGATAACTGACATACAGAAAAAGAAGAAAAAAAATAAAGGGTAAATAAATATATTGTTCGCTTTTATAAGTTTGTTCAGCTCTGCATATGTCACCTCACCTTCTGCTCTGCAAGGTGACAGCTGAAAAGTTATGTGACTGGAACTATAAATAATAAAAGTTTCTCTAGAAGTGCTATACTATGTGATGTATGATGGTGGGTACATTAATAAACTTGTGAAGACCATGTCTCTCGCAGGCAATTTTTTCCTTTTAGAAATACACAAAACTACACAAGGTTTCCAGTATTATTTTTCAGGGGAAAACTGCAGTTCTTCATGGGAAGAAGATATCACATATGCAAGGGTAGGACTTTTTTAATCTCAAAATTTCAGGTAGACACATTGCTAGATATTACATTGTAATTAAAAGCAAAATACATTTAATTTAAAAACTCCACAAAACTAGTATGTACAAAGGAAAATTTTTACAATAATTGTATTTAGATTTGTTTCCTATAAAGAAATAGGAAAGAAGCTAAAGAAAACATCTTTTAGATGATGACATCTACCATTTTGTGCTGTCCTATGCAGCACAAAGATTAGTTATTTACTGGTTTTATTTAAAAGGTGTTCAGAAAAGGAAATAGCTGTTTGGGCTTAAGTTTCTTTTGCTAAAGTAGAGGACCCCCCTCCAGAGAAACTGTCCTCTCAATAAAGTAAAACTCCAACAGCAGCTCTCTTTACTGAGATGCTATATTATAAACCCAAAGCATCATAAACACTGTAAGCTCTTTGATACAAAGACCATCTTTTGAATCATATCCAGCACAACTGGATGCTGGCCTGGGACCAGCGCCTTTCAGGTAGTAATGAGACACAGCAAACAACGTAACAGTTGGCATGGTAGGCAACAGCACTGTTGTTACCCAATGCTATTGGAATAGCCATTTTTATTGCAAGAAAAATAAGTAGGGTTATCAGGATTTTTGTAATGTTATCTTTCACAATGAAATCTCAAGTTAATTTGTCACAGAAGAACACTTATAATTTGCTTTCTGCTAGAGGCAAATAATTACGTTATTTCAATTCTGTGTTCAATTGGAACATAGAAATTCTGACCTTTACATGGATGAAAGTTGCTTTATATGTAACAGATTTAAAGACAAATCCAAAAGAAAAAGTTAATACTGACTTATCTTTTACTCCTTCACCATGAGTTGTGCAGCTTGCTAGCCTGTAGCACAGACCCATAGGCTGCTATTGTCACAATGGAGATGGCCAGCTTTCCCCCATAACTCTCTCTTGCAACCCCCTTCTTCACTTTTCCAAATCTTCCAACCACTAGAAACAAGCAGACTCTTCCCCAACATGGTTTGCATAGTTCATGAACAATCCTACTGCCCTATCACTGCCAAATTCTAGGATGGAACTAGGAATCTCAGATCTGAGTTTAAGTGTACGGCTTTGTTCTAGCCCAAATTTACAGCCAATTCCTCTTTGATATTAACAACAGGTGCAAAAATAAATTAAGAGACTGAGCCCAGCCTTTAGAATTATCTACAAAAAAACCAAATCTACAGTGAATTCAAGAACTTTGTTGTGATTTCTGAGTATCACTTGGAGGGAAACAAGTTTCTTTTTGGAACAATCCTTTGTCCTTTTCACTTGAATTCCTCCTTTGTTTTATAGTTTCTGACAAGTCCCATTTCACTCAGTTACAGTAACTACCAAGTTGCCACCTGGGAAGAACAGGACTCCCATCCCATCTATTAAAGATTCAATCCTGAAACTGTGGCTGTTGATAGTGAAACACACCCATTAGTCTTCAGAGTTAACACCCTGATGAGACAGAAAGCACAAAGAAATGCACACCTCTAGCAACCACGGGCTATTTAATGTTTCGTAAAACAGGCTGATTTCAAATACAAGCCCTGTTTCTATGCAGAAATACATCTTTGCAATTCTGAAAACTAGAAAGCTTGAACTCTTCAGGTTTGTTGTTCACCCCTAGCTCTCCTGTGTGGACTCTCTAATATGCATTCGTTCAACACCACAATCGAGCTGGTAAAACTGAGAAAAGTTTATTATCTGAGTAATTTTTCTATATTCCGTTCTCACTTTAGGCACCAAGAAATTTCACCCCATTTGTCTCCCTACCTCAGCACATATTTACACACTATGAACATACATACCTTCTGTCTTTATATCCCACCCTAGGATATACTTGCTATCTTTTTATTGCCTGTTTTTCACATTTCTTCCTCTCTTTTTTTCTCTTTTTCTTTCTCCCCTGAGGTCTCCCAGAGACATGAAGAGCCAGTAGTTCTCTAGTTGCAGAATCAACAGAATGGTACAGATTTTCTTTGCAAAACACTTTAATAGCAACATGTGAAAAACACCATCTAGAAGGCTGGGGTATTGCTGCCATCACACCTGAACAAACACTGTCTCACATACGCAACCCTAGACCACTGCAAACAAGCTTATTTGATTCAGTACAATTCTTCTCCTCCAGAAATAAGACACCGCTACTATACACACTTATTTATTTGTTCTCTTTTATCTGTTTACTTACTGCCCATTACCTCCTTTGCCATCATCCAGCAGCCCCTGTTAGTCCAATAGCTTTCTCTCCCTCATGCACAATACACCCTTCCATTCTTCTCACCATTTCTCCCCACACTACCACATCTGCCATGTCTCAGCAAACACACTTTAAGCTGGCAGCATCCTTGTTGTCTCGGCTGCAACAAGCTCTTCCCCTGCTTTTCCTCTGCTGTGTCTAGTCTTTCCCCAGCAGAAGTACCTCCTCCTGCCCTTCTGCTGGCTGGATCCCATGGAGAGCTCTTGTACTCACTAGGGGAGGGGGATTCTTCCCAAGACTTGGGTCTAAATGAAGGTCAGGTGGTAAAGCAGAGGAAGAGGAAGAACAGAGACTGCTTGTGCTCTACCAGAAGCCTGGGGCTGCCTGTAGAAGAGACTTTAGAATGATAGAAATGAAGCAGCAGCATCTAATCAGCCTAGCCACAGAGACAGGGAGCTGCTCATCTCTCGTGCTTGATATCGGTTCCTTGAATGAATGACTGGGAGACTGAGTACAGACCATGGAGCTTAAGCAGAACAAACAGGACACATCCTAATCCCATGATAACACAGGATCAGCAGCTACTCCAAAACGGCCCAGAAATAAAATAAGCACAAATAATTTCTTTATGAGTTTTCTTAAGAAAGAAAGTAAAGTTATGTTCCATAGGTATAACTGACAGGAGTCCTGTTCAGGCTAGGAAGCTTTGTGTTCATGTTAGCCAAAGAGAACGGGGATTTTAAGAGATATCGATTGCTTTATTATATAGAAAATAAATGCAAAGCAGTATACTGCAAAATACTGCAATCACATTTGGAAGGAACAGAGCTGAGTATCTTAGCAGATTTTTACAAACAGTTTATTTGAACTTTATTTATTTATTTATTTATTTATTTTTCTGTAAATCTCCTGAACCTCAGACAAAAGCAGAAGAGAAAGCACAGCATAACCCACCTGAAGCAATCTCTACAGTATCCTCAGCTCAGCTTTGTCTTGCTGGATACAGTCTGCAGAGATGTAAATGCTGCACTTGTGGGTCTGACTGTTCTTAAGACAAAGCAGCAATGTGGCTCCCACTGAATCCTGTAACCCACAATCCCTACACTGAGAAAGCTTCTGGCAAGCCCTCTAGTTTGTAGTTTCTAAGAGCAGAAAAAGTAAATCATACAGTAGTCCCAACACCCAAGTTACAGCAGACCATCTCTACATCTGATCTGGCTCATGCACACTCAGATATAATTATCTATCATAACTTTTTTTTTTTTTTTTTTTTTTTTTAAGTACAGATTGATGTCCGGACTAAACAAGCCATTAATGCAGGAGCAACGCTGGGTTTATTTCTGAAGAAAGAGCTCCTCTGTGAGATCGCAAACCTCCTATTTAACAAAAGCTCTATGTGGGGTTTTTCACCCATGGCTACTCTAACCTAAGTTGTAGTTTGAGTGGATGTGGCTTCACTAAGTAAGATCTAAAGGATTTTATTGGAAAAAGCAGAATTTTTGCTGCCAATAGCTTTTGTTGCCTGCCAGCCCTTGTCCTGCACATGGCTTATCACAATATAGACTCAAAATTGGAGACCATTTATCTCACCTACAAAACTATCAGAGTTGATTTTCTATTTAAACCTTATGGAGCTCCAAAATAGGCTACCGTTAACGCAGCATTAAATGATCTGTGGAGCAGGGCTTTAAATGAGGGGGAAAGGGAGCCACCAAAATCTTTAAAAGGGGAAGAAAATAAAAATGAGACAATCGGGGAGAATTTTGGTATGAGGGGAAGCTCGGGAAAGAGCGTGTGCTACAGCAGGGGAACCTACCCACCACCCCCTTGCTTAGAAGCCAGGCTCCAGCTGCAGGCACTGCCACATGGAGCCCATCACTTTCTTCCAGGTCAGTGGAGCTCTGAGCCAGAGGCCTGCAAGGGATCCTTTGATCCCTGACGTCAGTCCCTACTATCATACACTGGTCACACATCTAAAAATCAGTTACGCAGATTCCAGTGCCCCAGTAAAAAGGTCATTCAGAATCTCACTCTTCCTTCTCCCATTTCCCAGCCAAAATAAATCTATGGCCATTTCTTTTGGACAAGCTTTTCCTTCTAGCTTTAAATATCTCTTCTGACTTCCTGATCCTTGGCATTTAAAAGGAGCGTTAGTATCTTTCTTAGACTTCATTTTCCTTGACTAATTGAGGCAAAACCTTTTAGTTCTTTCATACAACAGTGGCTCCAGCCTCCTGATGTCTCACCTTACAAGCCCCTCTATATACCTCTTCCACTTGGAATTCATCATTCCTCAGTACAGATGACTACAGTTGCAGACACACTCTCACTAAGATTTTACAGATGGATTAAACACTTGCTGAGTTCTTTTGGAGAAATTTTGCCTGATATATCATGGTCTCAATACTGAGAGGGTGGGAGGGTTCACCGTTGCCCAAGTCATTTTGTGTTGAACACAGCCATAGGGACTTTCCTCTCAGTTGTTTCCAACTGATGAGCTCAAAGACAAAATTCATATTTGCCCCTAGGTGAATGATTTTGCACTTTGTACTGCTACGTTTCGTTCTGCTTCCAGTAATGTGACTTCTGAGCTCTCTGAATCATCCCAAAATCTGCTCCAGCTCCCCTCTGTGCAGACAATGGCCTCTCAAATTTTGTAACCTATAAACTCTGCTAACACACCCTTGCATACAGGAAAAAAATACAAGCAACAATTCAGTCTCCAATTGCTTAATTCAACTTGTATCCTTCCTTATGCCAGTGAGGCAATTGTTCTCCCTTTAGCTATAAGCACCTCATTCTCAGGTGGTCTAGCGCACCCAACCTTTCTGCAGTCTTCGCAAATACTCAAGACGTTGCCTGACAGCTCTGCAAAACAGGGAAGTATCATTCATTAATGCTGCCTTACGGAGGAAGAAACACAGAAGTTTAATTTTTCCCCCTAAAGTTATGCAGGAAATTTAAAAACAAAAAGAGTTAGAAAAGAACATTGAAAGAGTGTCAAAAAAGTATCCTAGTCCCCCCTCTACTCCTCTGCCTGCAATATCGCCCTGTGTTTTCTCATCTATCAGGCACATGAGGAAGGAGTCCAGGCTGGAGCTGGCTTCAGGCAGAGGCAAAGTAAGCAGATCCCGAAAGCCACAGACTGCCAGAGGGCACCTGGCTGCCTGCTCTGCCCTTCCAGGAAGGCGAGCAGACCAGCTCTTCCAGCAGGGTAGCCACACAACGAGCACAGCTCCAGCCCTGCCTAAAAAGCCTCCTGCTGTCTCAGCCACCGAGGGTATGATCGCAATGCATGGCTTGTCCCTAGCGCCTGCTGTCCTGCTTTTTTAAGGAAAAGAAAAAATTCTGCTCTCCTTTGTTTTTCCTCTTCCCATGGCCATTTTTCTTTGTTATACATGACACTAAACAGTTTTTAAAACAAACCCTGGCATTGAACAGAAGTGTAATTTTTCAAAACTGCACTTATTGCTGAGATCAAACCATCCCTCCTGGGCTGTGAACTAGCAGCCTTCCATGCAGGCCCGCTCCATCAAACATTCAATTACGATGTACATAAATGACTTAATTTAATCTGAGAAGAAATTTAGAAACTCCAAGCAACAGTGACTGACCTGTTATTTGATTTTAAAAATCCACCAGCCTCTTGTTTGTTTGTTTGTTCATAGGGAGATGCAAAAAAGCCCCCACCCCTCCAGCTATAGATACCTTCTTGTAAGTGAGAACTCATTCTCTGTAATCAGATTTCTGGCCTGGGCTGGGCACAGAAGGAAGTTTCCCACCTAGAGATTAGTGCATCATCAATATTAACAGCTTTCACGACATTACTGCGTTACTCTGTCAAGCAAAAATACTTGGTCTATGTGACCTGTATAGGAGCCTGGCGCACAGTTTGAGGCGCTTCTGAAATTTTTCTTAGGGTTTCCCAATAGTTAGGTTTCAGGCGGTAATGTGAAGGCAACTGACACAGCAGCAGCTGCTGCAGTTGCATCGACCTGTACTTCTTTTTGGGACACAAATGACCCGATCACAGCAGGATTTGTTACAGCTGCTACTTCTGTGTACACTTTGTTCAGATTAGTTTTTCAAAAGACATTTTGACATGGCTCTCGTTTTGAGCAACACCACCACCACAGTTAATTCGTACTACTACTCTGCTATGAAAATCAGCATAGGTGTGTTTCAGCAAAGATATTTCTCTACAGAAAAGAGATCTCAGTGTACACTACTTCCCCAAGTCTCTATAGCACTTTAAGGAAATACAATAATAAATGTAGGAAGGAATGGAAAAGATCTAGAAATTTGATGTATGAAAGTATACAAAAGACAAAGGAAAACCAGTTGTGCTATCAGATGGCAGGTTAAAACTTGGAAGGAAGGGAAATGTAGAGAAAGGTAATGGAAAAGTAAGTCACCATCTTGAAGCTCTGGGGGAGCCCCAGGAAAGGATGCATCATCGTTATTGAAAAAACATAGCATTTTTTTTAGCTGTTTAGCTAGCAGTTATTGTAAATCCTACCACACCCTTGCTGTAGATGCAGGCAATCAGAGATATGCTTGTCTAGTGGACCCTTCATGTTCTTACTTTCCAGTCATCTTGGTAAGAAGCTCAAGCTGAACAATGATAATTCAGTCATTTACCCACCTGAAAGACTGTGCCCTCACTACTCCTGAAACCTTGCGCCTGATTCTTTTCTGCTTTGTGCCAGAAGCCATGGCCTCCAACGGTTTGAGTTATTTCTACTGCAAAGAGCCAGATTGCATGTTTTTGGCCTTTCCTTCCAGCCCTTCCCTTGCCTGCCTGCCTTATTCACTCTCTTTGTAATGCTGGTTGTTTTCCCTGTTTCAAAGCCTCTTCAACTGCAGCTCACAGTGATCTAGCTGAGATGAGGTTCTCTCTAGGCCAATGAATGCTGGAAGTTACCTAAAGCTTTAATGCTGGGGGTGAGTACTTGCTGAAGTGACATGGGACAAGAAGTAGATCTGCTTCTCAATGAACTCTGGAAGCGGAGGGAAGTTTAGGAATCCCCATGCAGGTAACACTGATCGATTTGCATGAAATGAGCAGCAGTGAACAACTTCAAGACCACCACTGCAATTAGATGAATCTACCAGATGGAAAATTACTTAAAAAGCTAACAAGACTGTCATATTTTGCTGATTCGTCAACATGTGCCCTCCCAGCATGTTTGCAAACAAAACAAAACCCTCAGAAAGCCAGGGAAAGCAGTATTATAACTGGGCTTTTCACACATGAGACCAAAACAGACTGTCCACATTTGTAGACTCAGTCTTCACTGGCTATTTAGATGTAAGGTACATTTTCCAAGCCCTGCATTAACTGCTGAATAAAAGGGATTTCTTTATAGTTCTTTACAATAAGTATATTTTTAAGAGAAAATCAGGTGGGACAGAAGGAGTAGATGTTATATGAAAGCCCGTTTGTACTTAATACACCAAAGAAATTGTTTAAGGCTCATTATTCCCTGGTGTCACTGTCTGATTAGGTAACTCCGTGTAAGTTACACTGGGAGTAATACAGATTTTGCAGATATCTTCAAGAGCATTATGGTCTGCTGTTTGGGAAATACTTTGTTTACTTGAAAAAAGTTTTTTCTAAATTTCTTTACTTTTGGCATCATTTTTAATATTGTACTTACCATAAAAGCCCAATGGAATGGTTTTTTTGGCTCCATTGGTACACACTGTGATCATTGTTTTGTTAGAGGTTTGCATATTCCAAGCACAAACATTGACCATCCTCAGCTGACAGGTCATTTCAGCCCACGTTTAATCCTTGGAACATTTTATTCTTGTGTGTCTAAGGAGTCTGTGAACACTGTGTTTGTGCAAATGGCTATGCACACAGAATTAACTAAATAATTAACACTAAATACTGCAGTATACCTAAGCACTTGTGCATGGTGATGGTACCTGGTTGCTTTCAGAAACTTGAGGAGTCAGGCTAGTGTAGTGGAGTTAATAACTAAAACATTTTTTTTCTTTTCCAGAAAAGCTAAAACCATATAACTGGTTAAAAATATTTAGAATACGCAATGCGTAACCATGCTGTTGGAATCACTGCTATTTTAAAAAGGAGGTGTTTATAGACAGCTAACGAGGTTAAGCTTGAAATTAGAAAAGAAGTTCACCTAAGTTTCAGCATTTAGGCTGGCAATTCAATGAATGAGGCTAGAAAAAATCCTCTCCCATGTGCAGATGATTCCACAGGTGCCTTCACTGAGATTTCTTGCAGATTCTTCCACAGTTTTTAAGAGTGGACCCTCTCAAATCAGGGCAAGACCACTAGACAGGCTTATCTGCAATGGCTTCTTCTCTGTTTCTAGCAAACCTAACCTGGGAAAAAAAAAAAAATGCTGCAGGAAAGGGGCCCGCATGGTTTAACAGGAGCAATGGAGCACTTCAGATGAAAAAGAAATTTAGTGGAACAGAAGATGAGTAAGGGCTTCAGAATATAGCCCGACGAACAGACTGCATTCCCAAACGGTACCTGGCTGGAACAGTTGGTTTAACTTGTTCTGTGTGATATAACAGTACCTATGAGTAGGAAGCGATCTAAAAATATTAGTGTTCATATGTTAGCAATAGTGTTTTTACAAAACATTAAAATATTGTCAGAAAGTAGAGATTAAAGCATGCAGCATAAATGTAGCAGTTGCCAAATGTCTCTGTCCCATATTGTTGGAAACTCTGAAATGTGCCTGTTCACAAATGCCTTCTGGACATTGATTTTCTGCCTCACTGTCTCACTCCTTTCCCCCACCCCCAGTCATCAGTTCTCATTTGCAGCTCCGTGAATCACAAAACTGAACGCACTCTGAATCACCCCAACACTCATCCAAAAGGTAATTCCCCAAGCAACACTTTGCTTGATGTGGTGATAGCAAACAACACATACATGGCTGAGACGCAAGGAGCTGCGTGTTACCACCAGAGAGTTTTGGCCACCAAGGCCAGCTGAGCTCAGCTGAGAAAAATACTCCACCTTTTAGAAAGTTTAGCTATTTCCCCCCTTGATTCTTTTCCCCATATGAATGTATTGAAAAAAAAAAGAAGTTATTTTAAAGCTGTCTGGAATACGAAACTGTAAACAAGGAACTGAAAGGCACATAAGCATATGGACACACAAAGATCCACCAGACCTATTGAAATGTTAGCGTTTAATGACTCTCTTCACGTTCAAGAGGCTGCACTCCATGCTCATACTGAGAGACCCTTTTGTGACAACTTGATACATCTAAACATAGATACCATTTTTTTTCTGATTTTGGTTCCACAAATTGGAAAAAGTTTCAAATGGGAGGGGAAAAAATGTTTACTTTCTCTCCCAGTAGAGCAGCCTCTCTTGGGGGTGGAGGGGGTAAGAAAGCATACTCTGGGGGCACAGAGGGCACTCCTGGGCTGGGAATAGCAGTCTGCTCCAGAACTGGCTCTTTCTCTGACAGCCCATCTTCTTCCACCCCACAGGGCAGGAATTCCTCCTTGTTCATTCCCACAGAGGGTGTCACATTGTTACCCTGCTTTCTCCTCCTGTTCTCTGTTGACAGGAGGACCAATACATCTCAGCTAGTCATCCGAACTGTTAAGTTTGGCCCTTTTCCTTCTCCCTCCATTTAATACAGGCTTGAAATGATGAAGCAAAATTGATGACCTCAATTTGCACTGCCTAGCCCTGATTCTTAATGCAGTCAGGCAGACATTGCCTCTAACAGGATGTAGGAGTTATTCCTCAGCAACAGGTGATGGAAGTTCCTTACACCTTACTTTTTATGTTGGAAACCTTTTAGGCATGTCTACTTTCCATTACCGTAGGTGCAAACATTACTGAGCTCATTTTTATCTCCTTGTCTTTCATGTCTTTGTACACAGAGCTTTTCCTTCTCTAAGTCGTCCCTTTGACAGATTTTGCATGTTTGAATTTCTAGGAGCTGGTGCCTTGTTTCATTTTAACATCTTTATGGCTGTGCTTGAATCATGACTGCAATGCTGAGCAGCACAAGACTCCCCAGAGAGGGCTTAGATAAATCCCACTCCCTGTACCTCTAAACATCTTCCTCCTTTCTCTCCATGCACTTACTGCAACTCTGGAGCGAGGCCTTGGTCTCCAGGGGTGCTGAATGGGCTCTGGCTCTCAAAAGAGGACTCAGTCCCCTCCATACCCAGCCAAACTTGCCCAGGGTGCCAAGCTCCACACCGGCACCTGCACTCAGCACCTAGGGGCCCTCTGTGCTCTCCCTTTCCCCACCTCATAGCCAATGTCAAATGCCTTACTTCCATTTTCCAGGGTCTCTTTACAAGCAAATCCCCTTCCCTCCTCTGCCTGCCCATCCTCCTCCTCTCACTGTCTCCATCTGTTCAGCCTGGTTCTCCCCCATCTCCATTCACCCCCTCACTCCAGCCCCTTTGTGTTACCCTCACATGCCCGCTTGCAAGCTCTTTTCATGCTGTTTCTTTGCTTGGATTTCTCCTCTTAAACCCCATCTGGCACACATTCGCTCTCTCTTCCTCCCACCTTACGCCCCTTCACAAAATTAACTTCAATGAGCCTTAAACAGTGGCCTCTGCCACATTCAAAACCAGGCCTTTACACTTATTCATATTACCCTGAAAGACTCACTGGCATCAGTAATCTGAATTAGTTTTTCCAGTAATCACGCCGGTCTCTCCTTCATTCACTTTCCCCCCTCTTCCCTCTGACCCCCCTCCCTGTTGCCCTTCCCTCCTGTTTGTTCTCCTTTTAACTCAGACTGGAAGCTTTTCAGGGCATCTTTATCTTGATCGGAAAGTGCAGTGCATATTGATGAGAGGATTGAGCTGAATAGAACCAAAACATTCTGCTAACTCCAGACACTGCTGGAGATGTTACATCTGAGCTGACTTAGTAAATACCAGTGAGAAAGGATGAGTTGAGAAGTTGTAACTAGAGGTTTGGCTCATGCCAAGGAGTGATTTCCTGAGGTAAAGTCTGATAACCCCTTCTTCGACAACAACTGGTGTTTTTCCCTCACAGCTGAAGGCGAATGAATCCACCAGGAAACTCATCACTGTTTTCCAGCACACAGGAGCAGCACACAGCATAACCCGGGCTCCCCAGCATCTCCAGACTTACAGTGGGTGACCCTTTTTAAAACTCAGGATGATTGCATTTTACATGCTCTCCACATCAGCATGCTGCATCTGGCGTTCCTCTCCCACAGGCACCAGCCACTGAATTTCACTACTAACTCAAGACCCATAAGCATTGCGCTGCTCAAACTTTGCAGGTAGGTAACCACATCTGCCTGCCCTGCCTCCTCCAATCTGAACTGGAGATAATGTGTATATACCCAAAAATGAGCTGTGAAGACTATTTTTTCTCTCCTAACATACAGAAGAAAGTAAAGATGTATAGGTCACTTGATTATTTGTATAATGGTAGCACTCAAGAGGGCCTGTGGGGACCCAGGTACTGTGCAACACTTACTCTGGTGAGTCTGTCACCCAAACTCTGTAAGGATGTTCCCAGTGAGGGCAGTTACACTGCTGGGAAAAGTACTCTGGGCAAGCAGAGAGGGAAGACACAGAGGCCAGGGAGAAGAACAAGAGCTAAGGATAGCACCTGACCTGCTGTGAAGGGGGAAGGAACCAAGAGTCCTCTGACAGAGGCACAACTGACTTACCTGCCTATTCCTCCAGCAGTCCCCAATGGCAATTTGGAATCCTACAATTAATGCATAATGGCTTGTATCAACAAAGTAGCCTAGCATGAAACACAAAAAGCAGAAGTGTTTGAATGTTGGCAGTGCATTACTGAATTACCATCTCCTGTAACAACAAAGGAAGAGCAAAAAGATACCCAAACAACTTCCTTTACAGGGTAGAGCATCAAAATCAGTGCAGTGTACAAAACTGGAGTGGAATGGGTATCTCAGGAGTCTGGTAATAGCTACAGCACTTCATCTTGAGGCCGCCCAGACTAAGAATTTAGTTATTAATGTCCCAAGACTCAATACAGCACTCCTGACCCCTTAAGAAAAGGGGTCTCATTTCATTTGTCATTTGGAGGGAGATATTTCTGTCAAGTACAGCTCAAACCTTTCTGCTCTGATGGCTTTCTGGTTGCCTGTAGGGCATTAATGGTTGCAAATCACTTCTATAAACAGGAGGGCAACCACCTTTTGAAAACACGTCTCTAGAATGAAAAGTTATTAACAAGCCTTCTCACTAGTTTCAGTGGAAGAAACTGAATTAGCTTGAAGACTCTCTCCCTTCACTCTTAAGAGTCCTTCCAGCCAGAGCAGAAGAAAACAGGGCCAAGATGTTGCTTCTGTGCCTAAATCTGTCTGGGCCTGCCAGTCTCAAAGCTATTTGTGAAGAGCAACTGGAGTTTCCTCAGCTGGGATGGCTTCAGCATCTTGGTGGCATTTTCATGGGCCAGAATTTCTATTACAAAGAGAAATCCCAACCTCTCATCTGAAAAGCAACTTTAACTTTTGGGAGATTGATTATCACTAACCATTACCTTGAGAGGAATCTCAGGACTCCTCCTTCCAGTTTATTGACCTTCAGCTATTAACTGGTTGTCAAGAACTGTATTTTTTTTCACGGAGAAGATTTATGAGAGGGCGTAATTAATCAAAGCATCTGACTGCAGGGAAGTGCTAACACCCACAAAAGCTAATTTTCAAGGACTTGTTAAGCCTCATGCACCTTTCTAACAGTACTACGGAAATCTATAGCCCAATAACTCATCCCTGAGTTTTATCTCTGCTAGGCCAGCAGAACCCCAGGGACAGTCCTGCAGTTTCAGAGTGATGACAGCAGACTGTGTTCAGCAGCCACTATACATTTCCTTAAAAATTCACCAGAACTTTCCTAAATTTCTCTTTTGTCTTTCACTAAGAGCATTGAGTTGTACCACTATGAAGTGGCCGTTGCCTGAACTTAGCTTTATATGGGGTTTTTTTTAGATTTCATTTAGACTAAGAAGTTACCAGTTTGCTCGTCAGGGCTTTGAAGCAGCGACAGTCTACTGTTCTGCATTCGAGAGTTTAACAAACTAGCACGACAGACCTCTGTTCTGGGTTAGTCCAGGGCAATTCTGAAAAAAAAATAGCAAGTGGTCAGTACAGGGGACACAGAGCAAGTACCTTAAACGCACCATTTTCAATTGACCTTTCTTCACTGCAGTTTAGGAGCAACCTCTGCCCCTGGAATGCGAACAGTAGCACAGTGGTCTCCTTCCAGTGTCTACAGTGCCGTAGTCACAAGACCTTGGCACAAGCAATTTTTTGCCCGGGGAATATTGGGGTAGAGAAAGACTTCACTGAGCCTCCATGCATGTACACACAGGGTGCATGAATGTCAGGGAGCAGGGGAGATTAATGAAAACCTGATTTAAAACACCTTGTTACTTCACAGTAACAGTCCAAAACACCATAGCCATAACACAGTGTTAAGATGTGGTTGGTTTAGCCACTGCTGTGAAAGACTAAGTTTTATTCTGGTGCTTTTTAATAAGAGGGAAGGAAATGCCTCACATTGCTCAGCAATGATTCCTTTGGGCAATTAGGAACGACATCAACAGGCTAGAGGGAGGTTTGCCCAGAAAAATGAAGGGTGCTGGCCAGAAAGCAACAACAGCAGACCCTTGGAGGTTTGAAAGTAACATGAAAGATACCCAGAGGCAAGACCGGGAACATCTTAAATCAGGGAAAACAGCAGTAGCTGCATAAAGCCCATGCTGTTTGCTGTTTTCAGGTTTACAAAAGCTTCTGCAAATGAGTAATCCATGTGAAAACGTTAAAAGGTTACAGATAAGACACGGAGTAAACTCAGCTGTATCTGTGTCACAACCAGCAATATGCTGCATTCCTAACTAGAAGATCCTGGATACATTTTGGAAGGGACTCAAGCTGCCAGGCTCAAAGCCAACACAATCTGTGGGTGGGTGCTGGATGCTTGCCTTGATATCCTCGCCTTGCCAGTGAACCTATGGAGTAATAATGGCATCAGTTTTGGAGGGAGATTTCATAGTGTTTAAAGCTAGAAGAGACCACAAGCTGATCTACCATGACCTCCTGCTTATCCCTGGCTGGTAAATGTTACTACTGCCTTTTCTGTTGAGAATAATGATTTTTATTATAACCAAGCAATTCATTCTTCAGTCAACCAAGCCCTTCGTATGCTGCAAAACTACAAGCAGGAAGGGAAGACGGAGCTCAAACCCTTGCAACCACAGGTGTGGTACAACCACACATTCCTTGTAGGTGATCCACATACCTATCCTGAGTTAAAATCAAGAAGCTTCCCAGGTCTCAGCCAAGTGACCAGGAGAATAATTTTTCCTCTGGTTGATCCAAATCCTACCAGCAGTTTCACATGGGGGGCATAAGGCTATGAGACAGTAGATTGGTATCTCAAAATGAGAGCTCCCTCTACTATCTACCCTATCAGGTCTCTCATCTACAACTGTGACCTGTCCATAAGGAGTCAAAAGAAGGTGAAAAACACCCCCAGAATGCATCTGTGCATCAAAGAAAAATATCCTTCTTAACCCCTGTGGGCAGTCAGCTGAAGCCCTGGAGCATGAGACTTTATTTCAACACCAGGTTGCCTTCCAGAAAGGAAATGGGAAAAGACAACAGGATGGAAAGACTAAGTACAAAACCACAGCACTGTCTCAATTCCAAGCAAATGTGCCACCTTCCAACTCCAGTACACTACGTCGGAAACTTACAAGGTAGACATTTTTGAAGATCACACTCAGAGGTAAAATCATACCATGAGCTCCCATTCTCTTCTAGCCCTGTCCAACTTCTAAAGGCAGTAGCAGAAGGCATTTCTAAAAAAGTTAAAAGAAGGTAGACTTAGCCCACTGAGATGATAGTAGCATGAGAAATACACATAACATAAACCTGAAAAATGAGAGAGCAAACTAGGCTTCTTGAGAGACAATAAAGCAAGCATTAATTTGAAAGTGTGGTAGATTGAACCAGTTTATTCTGTACATCAGGAAATAAATATTAACCATGCTAACATTTGCAGGTGAACTAATGAGAGTAAGAAGCAGAAAAATGGTTGTGAGCAAGGGGTAAGCATGGCTATTTTAGGGACAGAGGAAGATTAAGCTCTGTGTCAGTATGAGCTACCTAGAGATGAAAGATGAAAAACATGACTCATTCACTATTTGTAGAAGTATTTTCCAAGTATTTGGAAACAGACATTTAGCAAATCAAGATTCTAGAAGATAGGCTGACATTATCTTCCTGAAAGACCAACACCTTAATTGTTTTAAATGCTCTGAGATATTTATGAGTAGCCAGGGGGTGCACTTGGAATCATGAAATTTAATTAGTCAGTCACTACAGGATTTTGAAGTGTAAATCAGGTCAAATTAATTTTTATGCACTAGCTGTTGGTCTTGATTCAGGCAAAGAACCCACAGATCCAACCTAACAGATCTTCAAGGATATTTGCTTTTTAATCAGGTTCCACATGGACTGGATTGCCAAATAATCCACTTCACTCATTAACAGCAGTTTTAAGAAATTAGTCTCATTCTGTAGCCAGTATGTTAAAAAGTCCATGGACTATCACCGCTGGGAAAGCTTTCTATTTAAGAAAAAGGGAGCAAGAAGGCAGAGATCTAAATCCAGAGGGTTTGTACCCTGCCCTGGACCTGGTGAGTAGCAGAGCACCAACTGGGCTCTCATCATTCATTGACCATTTACATCAAATACAAGAACATCATTGTCCCTTGCACCGTACTCTCCAGGCAAGGTTCTCCCAGCACCTTCCAAAGGTGGCTGTTACGCACAGACAGCTGGATCTGGGCAAGGCTTAACGATCTATCTCAAGTCCCACAGCCAGTGTCTGGGTTTGTGCCAGGGAAGCAGTTGTGGTTTGGCCAATGGGAATGATGAGAACAAACCATAAGCTGATTTCAAAGATGTGCTCACTTCTATCAAGGTCATGCTGAGTGCTATGGCTAGCATCATTCCTACTACCACAGCAGCAGGATTTCTTCTTTGAATCCCTGCTCTGTTTCTAGTTCCTTTTTTTTTTTTTTTGTGAAAAACAATCACGTGATCTTGCTCTCATTGTCAGAAATACTTGCCTCTGTGCCCATATTGCCTGTGCTCATCCATCTTACTCACCCATGTGCCAGTCAATCCCTGATCTGATGATTCTTGCAGGTTCTGTCTCCTGTTCTTTGTTCAGAGTAGAACAGCATTAAAGAAGGCTAGCAGCTACTTGTTTGCAGCAAGAAGAGCATGCTTTATAAACCCAAGTTCTTACAAGAGTAGTATGGAAGTAGCATTCAATCACATTGTGTTGTGGTTGTCTGGTATCAAAAATGGAGGTATATGAAATATCTGAACAAGGCAAGGGTTATTTCCTTGTCCACTCGCTCGAAACTTTTGCACCAAGTACAGCAACTCACAATGAAATAACTGCTCTAAAAAATCATTAATTATTTAGTTTCTCCATTTAATGTTGCTGACAGTGGTTGCTATTTGCTTATGCATTCTTCTTTTTTCCTTTTGACCATAAACACAGACAGAAAAATTCCTCTTAGAATGTTTTATTGTTTTAAAGTCATGGTAACAGTGCTTGAGGTGCAGTCTAAAAACTGACAGTCAAGTTTTAAAATCATGTTAAACTTGGTGATCCAAAGGAAGTTGTCCAGAGCATGAGGCAGGGATATTGGCATGTCAACTGAATAAAACTACCGAAAAAACCCCAACCCAACCCAAACCTAAACCCCAGAAAACACTATTATTTTACACCAAGCTGTGAATAATTGAAGCTGACATTGCTAGCCAAGTGCCAGCAAGTTTTTAAACAAAACCTGGAGGACAACATGATGTGCACCAAGAAGGTACTTATTGGAAGTACAAAGGCAAAATGCCATCCTTGTGGATTTAGTGACTTTTGTTCAGTTCTACCACCCAGCCCAGCCCGGTATCTGGGATATTTTACATGGCAGAGTTTCTGTGATCTTTCTTCCAGAGATGCTCTAGACAATTTGACTTTCTGTTAATGGCTCATTTTACTCTCTGGCTACAAGGCATCAGCACAGCGCTCCTGTGTTTGGCTTTGCAAGATGAAAGGGAACAGTTTTTAAACCTATTTTCTGGCCCTTCCCGCAGGCCCTAAAAAATGATGACTTGAAAATAATTTGCTTCAGACTAGTTTTGTAAACCTAGGCTCTAAATTAAACTTAAGAACTAAATGCCAGGCCCCAACTAAGCTGGTACTGTCTTTCCTTAAGTCTTTGTAATCATTGCTCTCAAAAGAATAAGAAAGTTTTAAGCAGTAGTCTCAAGCTAGAAGGTATTTAAACCTCCACACATTACTAAACCAACACCATTCAAAAGCAACTTCCACAAAGAATCCCTAAGGTATTTACACGTGCAGTCATTAGAAGACACCAGAATTATCTCAAAAATATTAAAAAAATTAAAACAAATCACTTGAGACCCAGTGTTTAATAAAGAACTGTGGGGAGAGCGTGTTCTGTATTTTCAGTTTCTCTGAATATCTTTGTTGCAGTGAAATGAATTAAAGTACGTACATTCCAGTTCAGCCCATAGCAGACATGCACATTCAAAGACAATATTCCCATGAGACATGTACATGGTTTGCTAGGTTCCCTGAACTCTTCTTAGGGCTCATGCATACTCTCCTGTTACAGTGATGGGGGAAGGTACTACCCAATGGTTGATCCAGAGTTACCAAACACACACACTCACGGGTGGGACAGCAGAAAGTTTAAGTAAAGGCAATATATATTTGAACTTGTAAAGGCACGAGGGGGTTATCTTGTCTCTATTAGCCCATAGCAACTTAACGGTGAGCCAAAGTCCATAGTAAGTTTCCTATACTCCAGCAACACAAGCATGGTCAGTAACAAGGACAGCCTTATACTGCAGACTTCTATGCTTTGCAGGAGCTCTGCAGCCCAGATATGGTAGGGACAGGAGCAGCAGATATGCATGACCTTCTTCTGATCGCCAGCTCTAAGCTTAGGGGAGGAAGAATGTCTTCGGCTTTTATTCCCACATGTATTTATTTAGTTAGTACTTTCATTTCTCCTGCATCATCATTAGGGGATTTCACCAGCTTACCAGGTAGAGAGATCGTGTCATTGAAAGCGGCAAGTAGTTAAGTTCCTCAGAAACAATTCATGTGAAAATGGCTTTAAAGGCAGAGCACTGAGGAAAGGATAGGTTTGACATGTAGAGCCCCAAACTGGACCCAGTTAATGGCTCTGCAGAAACGTCTCGTATGATTTAATCCCTCTTTTGACACCTTTTACAACCAGGCCAATGGTACTTCTCAACCTTGTGAGGATGATGTCAGGGCTAAGCCTCTAGTACTAGAGATACTCAGATTTGTTGATGATTAGGAGCTTCAGCAACTTCCATGATGAGTAACAACTGGCAATACAGTACAGGCACCTATCTCTTTACAGGTATATTAAAAAAAAAAAGCAAAATAAAACCCACAATCCCTTTGCATCAGCTCTGAATCCTATATGATTGATTTTGGTTTCCCATACTTTCAATATACAGAATCTAAACAGGTTTAATCCAGTTAGTGTTTATAAAAGTATAATCATTAAACACCAGCATCAAATACTACATCACAGAACAACAAAAAACCCACCCCAAAACTTCAGAAATCTAAGCTTGACCTTAGAATGGCAAACCCCCCCTTCCAGTCTGGAAACTTCTGGACTTTGTTCTCCCTTTCTGCAACAAATTAAATTGCAAGTGACCTGAATATTTTCTGCACTCTTAATTTTTAATGCTATTTCTCCTTGGCTGGCAATACTTGGATTGCAGTCCCAGCGGTGTACCCCATTAAACCAGACAAATGATGATTCCACATCTCCTGTGTTGAGAGGATTGTGAAGGCTGCAGAGTAATGGAACTGGGCACCCCAGTGCTCATCACTTCCCTGCTTCCCAGCACAGGACAAATGCAGCTGGAAGAGTGCATCTCCCAGGTCCCTGCAGCACCAGCCTGTTCTGCCCACCTCCCTGAGACACCAGCAGCTTGCAAGGGGCCAGTGCATGCTCTCTTCATCTCAGCTAGCCCTTCCACCCTGTGAGCCTCCTCTCATGGGTTACTCTTCTGCTTATTGTCTGGCTCTGTGGAATAGCTAGTTTGGGAAGGCTGGTTGGTTTTGTTCCTTAAGACAAGTAAGTATTTCGGTTAATGCACTGCCATATTTTTCAAACAGCTGAATCAAAGCGAGAATTTTTATATAGGGTAACTCACTACCTCATCGGGCCAATTCTACAGAGAAAAAAAAGGATAATGCTGAACTTTAAAGAGTTTTGAGTCCTAGACTTCCAGTTAAACAAGAAGAAAGTTAAACAGTGGCTGGTCCGATACATTTATTTAACTTATAGTGACTGCACAACAAGAAATATTTTTAAGCATGTTCTGATCTTCTGTTGAGGATTTGGAAAGGCAGGAGCATTAAAGACGGTAATTGTCTCCAACTGAAGAAAAACTTCAAATGAGAACCCCAAAGACAGCAAACAAAACTGAATAGAAAGTGGTTTGTGATGGCCCACACTACCCAACACCTGACATTCAGAGGCGAGTTTGACTTGCTCATTCCACTCCCACTCAGGGCAGTTCAAAGTGAACCCTTTCTGAAGCAAAGGACTTTACTACAAGTCAAAATTGTAACTATAAAGAAGAACAAAGGAAATAAGCCTCATCAAGTGATAGGATTTTCTGCTCCTTCCTTTGTTTGAAAGCTAAGCAAGCCCTATCTACCCCCAAAAGTCTTCAGTACGGGGCTTTATTTACATGTGAGCTCCAAGGGAAAGGAAAAAAATTTCTTTAGAGGGGATTTTGCAAAGTTTCATGAGAACAATAAGTCTTCAAAGTATGTGGATCAGATGACAGAAGAAGAAAAAAAAATAAGAAGGAACTTATTTTCTTCCTTTCTTTTTTAAAACCACTGCCATGTTACTACATTAATCTGAAGTTCATATTTCTGGGAGTAACTACCTGCAGATGGGTATCATTGAGGAGAGGGTCTCAATACTATGGCCCATACGTGTAACAGCAACTCCTGCTGATGCAGCTGAGCTCCAAGACAGCCTGCTCAGGGACCTCCATCCAAACACTTCTGCCACCCAGCACTGGCTGTGGGGGGAATGCTCGGGGGTATGGTGCTGCACAGCCCACATGGGGAAAAACAAGCACTGCAGCTCTGGTAGCCCAGTGTTTGTCACTGGGAGTTTTAGCCAGCATGGAGAAATGCAGTGTTATTACTGCTGCAGTATCCAAAGTACAGATACTCATGAACTATGTAAAAAAATAAGTTTATCCCAGGCAAAACCACAACAACATCCTAGGAAGTAGGGAGCAAACCACTGTCCTCATTTGAAAATAGAAGAAGGAAACAAATCCCTTGAATAAATTTTTATGCATCTTCCCTACCTACTGCTTCCCACCATCAGGATGCCCAGCTGACTCTAGATGACAATGTGCGCTACTTGTGACTTCATTTTACAACCAATCATCTGTGTTGCTCCTGATATTTGCATAGGAGCTTCCTATACACATCCACAAACATCAATAGCAAGTCCTTCAGTAAAGTGCCCTAGCACTCTCAACAGCTAATCCAGGGCTGGACTGGTCAAATCCAGCATCGGCTGGTATCATGCCATCACTATGGGAACAGGGCTGCATGGAGGAGTCTGAAAACTCTCTCACTTTCAGTTCAGTGAAGATTATATTAAACTCACTTGCTATTTTTCTTTTAATTTCCCAGAAGGCTTTTCACTGCTGCTGCTCCAAAGAACACTGAGCCTGCAGTTCAGGAAGGAAAGATCATTTCTATAAAATGGGACACAAAAGTACCAAAGAGCTAAGTAATTTAAGAAATTAGAAGAGTGGGATGAAACTGTATTTCCTTTAGTCTTTGCCCATTACCATACTCAAGTCTAGTTCATACTTATTTACAACCTAGTATGAGGGTTAGTGGTGAGCTCTAGTTAATAATTCTGCCAATGATATAGGCTGCCATGGAGGCAGCGTGCTAATTGGTCTCATACCCTGATAAACCAGAAAAATTTCCCAACAAAATTGTTCAGAACAAAAACAATGGCAAGTCCCACTCATAAAATATTAATCTGTTTGCAGATTGAGTTACCTCCCCAATATTATTTAACATTCAGACAAAAAACTTACAAACAAAAGAATTCTGTGAGAAAGAAGACTATCATTTATGAAGACAGTTAAATGTGCAATTACTTTTTCCCACTGATAGAACAAAATACAAATCAGCCTTGGAATCATCAGACCATCACATGGGTGAACAGAGCTCACTGATAGAGGGTGAAGCAGCATCACACCAGAAGGGAACTCAAGTCTCTTCGATTTAATAGAAAGCAAGCAGATTGTAACCTGTGCAAGAGAGATTCCTGAATCATTAAGCTGTGGTTTAAATAGGAAAAAACACCCACGGCAACAGTAAACAGGAGTTTACAATTAAAAGCCAATTGCTCACTGTGCAGGAACTGCTTTTTCATAAAAAAAATACACAGAAATACAATGACAATGATCTTCAGCTGCATGCAATTCTGCAGACACCACGTATACAGCCACGTTGCTTAGTCCTTCCTTCATAGACAGAACCAAAGCATTTCTCCTGCACTGTAGACTTTTGCTGCAGTTTTAGAGTTTAAAAACGGTATCACAGTTTGAAAACATGGTTCAGTCTACCCTGTAGGAAGCCAAATCAGACAAGCACAGAAGTCTTTTGGTCTTCATCAGCTATGAATCATCCATATGTGATAGGACATTACTGTGTTTTCGCCACAGGGAAGCATGACATGCACTTTGTACAACAAACTGGACTAATATCCTGCAAAGCAGCCAAGGTCACGTTTTCCCATATGCACACAGGGACCTTTAAAGTCAACAGGAATGATACCTGCACTGAAAGGTGGACTTCTGCTTGAGAGCCATGCTGGATTAGGACCCGAAGCCATAACATTGTAATAAGCTTTTACATATCCATCTTCCATGCATCATATAACAGCCAAAATGCACATGCTTTCCACACATGGATTCAGCACATGTATTTTTTATTAAGATAAGACTGCTAAATTTAGTAATTCCCTTTGTTCTCCTCTGTTCATATTTTTTCATATGACACCTTCCCATTTGGTCTCTAGATGCTGGTCTTCCTTTGGAAACATACGCTTTGTTGCTCAGTAGCCTTACTACAATAAAAAGTAAGAGAAAAACTATAGTCTGTTTTCCATCCTGCTTCAGGAAGAACCCCACAGAAAGCCAGAAACCTCATAGATAATGACAGAGCAGACTTTCTACAACAAGAACTTCTAAAGTAAGTTAGAATTACAGGCAATCTTTAGTGATAATTCACGTATGTTCTTTTTGGAGGGGTCCAATTTTATCTTCTAATAAAGGAAGATGCATGGGAAGCAGCTTTTTTATTAGTAATTCTACTTTACTCCAGTCCCTGATTTGACCCAGGACTGGTCCTGCACAACCTCAGCAGAGACAGTGTGGGAAGGGAGGGATCTGCCTGTGCCATTTAGCACTGCGTCATGCTAAGGTCTCCCTCCAAAGGCCCATGCTAACCAGGGAGATGAAGCTCTCCTCCCACCTCCGCTCCCACTAGTGAAAAAACCTTTGCCCGATGGAACCCTCCTCGCTGACCTGCCTTTCAATAAACCCAGGAAATTATCATGCGTTGCGAAACAACAATCCCCGTGCCTTCAACATTGCTAGCATGATCACCTAAACAATACACACTTGCTAATCCTCCACCTACAAGAGGGTATTTTACTATGAACACAAGCATCATGAATCACAGACCATGAATCCTAGTCTCAGTTCTGCTCCACAGCAGAAGCAGCCTTCCCCCACTTCAATTACCTCTCGCTCCTCCATACAATTCTTCTGCTGCTGCAACTCAATGTTGTAGCCAATATCTGATGCTGCCTGCATTTTGTGTGGGGAAGGAGAAGGCGCTAGTGATGACAGTGCAGAAGGGCAAGCTTTCTCTGCACTAATTAAGTGCATGGAGTTTGCAGTAATGGTAAGGGATGGACATGTGGGTGGAAGGTATGCACTGCCTTAATTTTCCAGATTCTTCCTTTTCTTTGATTTTGTGTCAGCAATGCTGCATGTACATCAGCTTTTGATTTTTATGCCTTTGTGGCTTAGGGCCATCAGGGTTGCTATATACACACAAACATACAACATAGCTGTTTCACAACAAAGATTTTTGTGCATTAATGCTGCAGAGGTTTTGCCATTAGAAACTGTTACTGAAGATGAGAACACCAGTTCTAGCAACAGATTGATACAGAGAAGTGTTATTTAAAACACAAGCAGAGAAGAATGGGAACATGAGGAGAAAGGGAATACCAAATTCTTTTGCAGATATTTATTAAACAAAAGGACTGCTCAGATGGACTTGTCCAAATTATTTTCTGATGTAACTTCATAGGCTTCAGAGGAGGAGTGAGAATGGAAGTATCTGTTCTTGAAATGTATCATCTGTTCACCATACTCATGTAGGTGGGCAGGTTACCTTTAAAACTATAAATTAGAAATTTTAAAAAAAAGTTATTGGATGCAGCTCACTTGAGATCAGCTTGTCTACATTAATCTCATCTTATAAATGAGTCACTAGAAACAAGAAGCTTTGTTTTGTGGAATTCCAAAAAATTCAGGCATGGTTCTATAAAAACATAAAGTTTAATTTAAATAACTCAGACTCCTGCCTGCAAAACTGGGCTGATCTTGAAGATGAGTGAACTTTTCTGGAATGTCACTTATCATAGTAGACAGAAGTGACCAGAACCATGTAGCAAAAAAAAAAAAAAAAAAAAAAAAAAAAAAAAGAGTGAACCCAGTCTCAGATGCACTACCATACATGTTACCTCTTTTCATTTGCCTTCATAAGAAAAAGAACACCGGCCACGGTGGATTTTGCTCATTTTTTTCTTTTACTCAGGTTTGCTCATGTTTCCTTAGTCCTGAGAAACCTGATGGAGGCTCACTGAAGAGTATTCAGATGAACAAAGAGGCATTTTAAGGACTGTCACTACAAATCTGTATTTGTTCAAAAGCGCTGTCTTATAGAAGGAAGACCACAGCAAACTTAACAACTCGGGCTACACAGTCTGAGATTTGGATTGCTTTTTATTTTGTTTCCACATTGCATGTGACAATGAAAGGTTGTGACATTCTAAGTGGTTCCAGACTCCATCAGGCTGTCCACAATGAATTAAAAAACAATAAAATCCAGATGCTTTCTCAAGTAAACACTTCCTTTCTCAGCAAAGCTTACCAAATGCAAAGGATACTGCTGAAAGTTTTTTTCTTGCACGTTTATTTTATATAAAGGTATCTTATACTTCACTTAAGTTCTCCTTCCAACCCAGTAAAGCCCTTGGCACTCTTTTCTTATACTCCTAGTGTTGGAAGCCAAATTCTTGAGAAAATATATCACTTACATGAATGATTTTAATTTGCTTGCAGATATTTAATGAAGCCTACATCTCAAATAACACTGACAAGTTCAATTGGCTCCTGGAATACAGTCTGCAGTGAGCTAGAGTAAAACAAAAATACTAGTTCCTTAAAATACAAGTAAATTCAACTTTCAAAGCACAGAATTTGTGTCCCAAACAAGGAACATGAAATCTCTTATCAGTAAAAGAAAAACATTCCTACTTTTTATTAGCAGGTTGAGAAGTGAGAAAGAAAAAAATAATGAACCTACAAAAACTACAAAGTTAATTCATTGTGTTAAACCATTTGTTGTAATCTTCTAAAACATTTTTCATAACACAGGTAGGGACTTTTAAATTAAGCATAACCATTATCCCAAAGTGGAACTGTGTTCTTGAGAAACACTTCAGACACGAGATTCTAATTGTAATGCATTGCAATGTCCTTAGTAAAAATAAATCAAAATCAAACCAGACACATCCGGATCCTGGCCTGCAGATGGTAACAGTCAGTTGAACCTGGGCATACCTGAAGAAGAATATAAATTACCTCAGTGTTGATGCCCTCAATACTTAGAACTATTCAAAGAAAGGTATCCCCATAGATGCTACTTTTAGTCCTCTTTCTTTTCTGTTGCAAGGGTACTTCCATTTTCACCGCCCTTTCAGTGCTCCTGGGCTGTAATGAAAAAAATAAAGATGCTGACTATTTACACAGCCAGCCTCTTTCCATTAAAGCCCAGCACACAGCAAACAGACACATCTAGCCTTTAGTAGCAACAGGGATCTGTTTGTCAGAAGATGGTGGCTTCATTCCTCTTTGCCATACGTATGGCTTTCTATAGACCCACCACCGGCCCCCACTGAGCTTCAGCAGTGGCTTGGTGGAAGGCAAAAGCACTAGCACAAATTTATTCTAAAATAGAGTTCTTGTAAGGACTGTACAAGGCATTGCTCGATCCAGGAGAAGCTCTAACATATTAAACAATTCTATACCTACTCATCCTCCAACCAATATAAACATATACTTTCAAGCTTAAATGATTGCCAGGAATTTTTTTTGCTTTTGAATATATCAGTCTAAGGGGGATCCAGCCCCCAACCCCCCACCCCCACATCTTATCCTGAAAGCCAACGAAAGATTTCAATATAAAGTGGTAAAAAGGAAGCAACTGTATTTAATATAGAGCATGTCCTCCAACAACACTCAGAGTGATCCTGGAAACCAAGCAGAGCTTTCCTTTTTATGTGACTCTTTTTCTCCTTTGAAGAAAAAAAAAAAAAAAAAGAAAAAGAAAAAAAAAAGAAATGCAGGAAAACATGAAAACCAGTAATAACAAACAAGTGGAACGAGGTAATCCTTGGCAACAACTGACATTGTGACTGAAGCCATTACTCCACACTTTAAGATGTTAGAAGAGCTGCAAATATTTTTGTGTGCTAAAACCTAACATCATAGCCCTAGGTTTTTTCTGATTCAGTTGCCATTGCTCCCACTAATAGCTGGTTGTTCCCTCACACCCACCTCACTTCTAGCTTTGGGTAGCTGGAGAGGTCCTCTCCTCCCCTCTCTGTGAGGCCCCAGTAACTTTACGGAAACCAGTGAAAGGTGCTGGGCGTTTACCTCTCATGGAGGAAACGGGTATCGGTTCCACAATTACTTTAGAGCAAGGAGATTTTCAAATTACTTCATTTTAGCTGTTAGATGTTCTCAGTTCTGAGAAAAGGGCTTTTCAGTCTTGCGAACTGTTGAAAACACAGCCTTTTAACTTATCACACGTTCTGATAAAGCGATTTGGAAAGCCTTAAAAAAAAATCCTTGAAAGGAAAAAGGGGGTGAAACATTTTTTAAAGACGGCTTAGATAGAAGGAATATAAATTTCTTCTGACCAGGCCACATCACAGAGGTTTACTTGATAAAAGCAACATGTTGATTTATTCCATTCCTTTCCCCTGCTGCCCAAGCTGTGAAATACAGACAGATGATGCAATCCCTCTGAGAGAGAGAGAAGGAAAGGGGAAAGAAAAAAAAAAAAAAAAAAGAAGAAGAAAAAAAAAGGAAAAAAAAGCCAGCAAGCAGGCAAGAGGCTATTTCACAGCATAGCATATTGCTGGCATGTCCAAAGTTACATAAGCTGCTCCTGAACGGACTGCAGGAGCTGCCGAGTTCCCCACACTGCAGACAGGACTGGCAATAGGTGTTCCAGATCCCTCTGGCCCCGGGGGGCTCAGAGCCCACCCCAGCAGTGCTCCCCACTGCCTTCAGCCCGAGCAGGAAAAGCATCCGAAACAGGCTGACAATCTTACAAACCAAACAAAGCTGTCATCACCATTTGTGTTTATTAAAAACAGAATCAAAACCAACACTGGTTATTTCTCTTAACTGAAGATTAGCATAAAGTCTTTTGTTCTGATGTCTGAACCCATCAAACATGCTTACCCTTTCAAAACAAAATACAACAAAACAAAAGCAGAGGCAGGAATTATAGTCTCTGCTCAAAATGTGTATGCTTCTTACCAATTTCTGCATAAAATGCTTTCAAGACTAAATCACTAAAACTTATTTGAACTCAAGCTCATTCTTTCTAAGTAAGATATTAATTATACAGTGTTAATTTGCACATGAAATAACATAAAAATAATTAACATAAAGTTAAAGCATTAGATGATTTTGTAACATGATAGGTTCATTTTTTTCAGTGTAAGAAATGATTTTAATACAATTCATGTATCTATTATCTACACATAGGTCAGATGAAATTCCCTGTGAAGTCTGGAAAGTCTTGCTTTATTTCAGTGTGGCTTTCAATTAAACAATATCTGGGATATTGCTAAATTCCCCCACTTCTCCCATTCTTATTTTGTTGCAACTTGAGTCTCATGATATTTAGCCTTTTGGACAAATTCCCCATGTTGTGATTTGAAAGAAATAGCTTAGGACACTCAGTTTAAATTTGTATAAATTTAAATAAAGGTTACATTAGGTTTTAGATCATCGGGGCTTCACTTAAAATGTTAAATTGTTGAATCCTTCCCTTTCCAAGACCAGAGATAAACTGAAAAAAGAAAAATCAATCTCCATTTTTAAAGAGTCTCACAGAGTTCTCTATAGTATGAAAATAATTAAGATCCAGATCCTTTAGTTACTTCCAATTTCAAGATAAGTGCATTCATTTTAAAACTATAGTGTCTTCCTCAATTTCATCTTGTCTGTCACAGCCGATTAGTCACGGGCAATTATACACAAGGACAGTGCATCATGAAAAATCAAGTGATGGTTATAATGATGTATATACAAAAGAACAATTATATCTGGATAGCAATTAGGCCTTCTCTCAGCTTTGTACGCTCAGGGATCATCCCACTTGGATATCTGATCAGTCTTGAGCAATGGCTAGAGACACAACATGGCAGCCCGCACCAGGAAGCGAAGCTGACCATGGTCAGTTGGAATAGCAAAGGAAAACAAGGTGGAGGGAGCGTAGTGCTCAGTGACGTTCTTGCCTTAGAACTTCATGCCAAAAGATCATGACAAAGGGCATAGGTATGTCCTAGGTTGTCTGAAAATACAGTATAGTGCCAGCTGTGGACAACCCTTTCTTTTTCCCAGTGACTATCTTCTGACAAAGGAGTCAGCCCAGACCTCTGAAAGGTCAGCCCAGCAGAGGAGGTGACTCAGGAAGGCAATGGCATGGATGTTCAATTGGTCAGTAACCACTGCCTGCTTCAGTCCATCCCAAGCTTCCCCATTGTAACTGCTTCTTCAAAATACTTATAATGCATGGCAAGAAGTGCATGGATGAAACACAAGCTGAAATCATCAAATTTAACTCTGCTAAATGTATAACCATGGTGAGCTTCAGATCAGCTCTCTGAACAGAGCTAATGGCCAACATCCATGCAGTCTGACTGGTAGATGTGCCAGACCAAATAAATCTATCTTGACGAACACTGCATTGCACCCTTTTCAAGTGGAATCAAATCACAAACAAAATAATAGTTTGTCGAGAGAAAGCGTGGTAGTGGCTGGGCAGTGGGATCGTGAATGTTCTACCCGTACTTGATCTGGGCTCTGTTCTCCATCGTTAGTGCTGTTCAGACACATCTAAACCTTTTTGGAAACTACAACCTGAACAACCAGCCAGAACTGAACAGTGGGACCTTAAAGCCTCTGCCTACACTTCTGAAATATTTCTCAGATCTGGAAAGACCAGCCCTGCTGAGTCCATCTCCAGACACCAGATAAACACTGTAAATCACTTGCCACCACCCTGTGATAGAAGCATTCATCATATCATCACTACAGCAATTCCAAAAGTCTTTGGCACCGAAATGGCAGACACAACCTTTACTGACCCTGGCCTGACCTCTGCTGCCTCTGACAGCACCAGGAATGAAATGGTTTTTGGTCGGTGCACTGTCTGACTTGCAAGCTTGAAGGAGGAGTTTTGTTCCTCTGCAAAATCACAGGGCAGAGGGTACCTCACACCCAGCCCCAGCCCTCCAGCAGTCAGGGAGCTGGTAGCACCAGTAAGGACCTCTGAAGATGAGACGTTGGCTGTATGCTTCCTCACCCACTTTTTGGAGGATTACAGAAATATCCGTTATATCCTGCCTCTCTGCATCCCCTTACACCTCTGCAAAGTAGGAGATGTAGGATAGTTCCCATCTATTACAGGATACTGGCTGAGGCTGGTAGTGAATGTTATTAATAATAATTGGAATAAGAAAAAAAAAAAAAAAAAAAAAAAGGAAATTAAAATCCAAGCGGTCAAAACAGAAGAATTGCTTGATACTGCATGCCAAGCCATAGGGGAGAGACTTAAAGAACTTAAAACACAGAATCACTTCTGCTGTCCTTTTTCAGATCCACCACTCAAAGGAATACAACAGCACTGCAGAATATTTAGACTACAAAAGAAAAAAAAAAAAAAAGGCTTAAAGGCCTGCAGAACATGGACCCATGCATTTCTCCCTGTTTTACAGACTCCCAATCTGAGATGTAATGCAAGACTTACTTAAATAAAGAAATTAACACATATTTAATGTTTCTATTTTGCAACAAAAGCCTTTGAAATCTGTATGGATCAGTGGTGGTGAACACCATGGCTGTCAGCCCCAATTGCTTAGTGTCTTGGAGATTGGGATGCCCTTGGGACAGATGGTGTTAGATGTGGACAAAGTCCCATTACTGCCATGACAGTCACTGCTAGTGTAGTCCAAACCAACACGTCTCCACAGCTAAGGAAAATAGCTTAATGCCAAGGATTTACATAGCAGGTGTAAACAGCAGAGGAAATACTCTGGCAAACATACACACTCAGCCCAAAACCTATCACCAAGACAATAAAACCAAAGAAAATAAATAGGGGGAAAAAAACCCCAGTAATTTTACAAACACGTTGACTGCAGTGTTAAACAAATACGCCAAATTACTTTGTCGATTGCCAAGTGCTGTACTACTAGGTTTCCTCCTGCACAGTGTCAGTACTGCGACCACAGGTCTGGTTAGGATCACCGCTGTGAAAAATAAAACCTGCAAGATAGGCCACACAGTTTCTTTGAACAATAAATTATCTTCAGCCTAGTTTGAAAGCATTAAAGCGTATACAGAATTCAACAGGGAAATACAGGAAATACAGAACTCAACAGCCTCTCTCAAACATCAATGACAAAAATCTCATTGGTGTCAGCACAACTGGGCTTTAATGCTGACCTTATGCTATGCTTCTTACAACGTTAAAAATACTGATCTTAGATGATGCAAGCAAAATGGCTACACATGCATCAACAACACAAGAAACATCCCCAGCTAGGAAAAACTGTCCTTTAGAAACTGTAATATTTTGTAAGGTCAAATCATGTCATGGTCTGTTCCCAACACTGATTTTGGACCAGTCGTTGCAGTTTTCTGTTTCGGTGATCACAGCTGCAACAGGGGGGCAAAACCACCCCCGCAAGTACTTTTTTTTTAAAGCTCATCCAAACTGAGTAGAGAGGAAAAGTTATATCCAGAGCTATAGCATGATACTGTTAAGTGTTGACACTGACTTCAATACAACCAGCAAAACTTTTCCACTTCCATCAAATTCTTTTTCTTTCCTTTTGTTTTACAGCCTGCTGAAACAGTGATAGTCCACATCTGGTTAGTGTCTGCTTCAAGACAGACACCAAATAGAAAAGCCCATGCTCGGGATTAAAGAGGCAGGCATTCACTGCACAGGGCAGAAGAGCCATTTAATGCTTTTCTTCACAGCAGTGGGGGGCAGGGGGTGGGGGGAAGTGTGCTGCAATACTGGGGACATTTTGTTCTGCTTCCTGAACCCCAAACACTTCGTTCAAATTTAGTTTTCTTGATCCTTCTTTTCTCTGAACAGAGACTGTGTCTAATAAAAACAATGAAATACACTATAAAGATCAAGCTATTTCAAATGTTTCCAACAGCAACCGCGTAACGTGTGTAGAGGGAATGCATGAAATGAATTCTTCAGCGATAGCCTTATCGTACATAGCAGCCCAAAAGACCCCTCCGTGTTAGTAACTAGACACGGTAGGAGAAGCAAGTGGTAGTATGTACAGAGGGCACTGGTAAACAATGGAAATAACCATCATATAGGCATACTGTTATAGAGAGACATACAGCAAAGTAGTCATGAATACATTAATGGAAAAATAAGCAGAGATTAGTGGAGGCTACAAACAGGGATGGAAACTATGCTACCCATTCAAAATAGTGGGAAAAGCAGCACAAAGCAGTATTTCTGAAATGTCTATATCTCCTACATTATCAACATATGCTCTTTAAGCATCACTATGATCAGTTTACTTACTTCAACAATAGATGAGTAATTACTTAATGCTGTAATGGATTGTATTAAAACTCTTTGAAACGTGATGAGTCTAACAGCAATCCAGTATGTAGAAAAAGCATTAAAAACCCCAACATAATTAGCCTCATTTCTGGCAGAATGTATCAGAAACAAAGGCAGCCTACTCCTTAAACATGGGCACAAATCACCCCATGAACACAGGCACGTGCTATACATGTGAAGGAAAAAAACACCTTTCAGTGATTATTCCTGTAAGAGGAGGATGTATGACCAAAAAAATTGAGAGGAAAAAAAAAAAAAAACAAAAAACACAAGCCAGAGCAAACCCCCATGGAGGCAGACAAGCAGAGGGAGCACAGCATGACTAAGCACTGGGCTCACGGACCCCACCCCCTCAGGCAGTATTTTGTTTTCCAAGTAAATAGCATCTATCTGGGGTTCTGTCCCGTTCCCTCCGTTGCCTTCCACCACCACCACCCCCCGCTCCCCCAAACATGCACACGCACCCAGTGCAGCAATACAGAATTTTGCATATTCTTTGCTGACATGCAGGGCAGTGGCACAGATACACGACTCACACCCTCATTTGCTTGTCCTCATTAGTACAGCTTGCCTTGCCTTGAAATTTTCCTCAACTGTTTGAGACCAAGAGGGCAAATTATATTCTTTGGTAACTGCAGAAAACATGCTCAGCAATGTGAAAATGGCAATAAATTGAAAATGCTTCACAGCCATTATGCCAGTGATTTGTTAATGTCAGGGGGCAACCTTGGATGTCTGAAATGTAGGTCTCGCATATAAAAAAATAAACACAGCTACATAACTCCTAATGTGCTTAGAAAAGAAACTCATGATTTTAACACATCTACTAAAACCATTTTCCTCTAGGATGTGATTATAGGTACTTGAGGAACAAACATGTGGCCTTAAGACAGAACACCTCTGAAACCTGCCTACTGCTTCACAATGAACCGCATTGCACCGTATTCACAATTCCCCATTGTACCTGCTGACTGATCCTCTTAACGTCACCTTGCTCACAAAGGACTTAACAGACAATAAAATGAATTGCAAGAACAAAAAAAAAACATTATAAAGGAAGTACATCTGTAAGAATATTCAATATTCTGCCCATGTGGACAAGAACTGGGTCAGAGTTTCTCCCAGACATATACCTGTCAAAGCTACTTTACAAATACACAGCTATAAAATGAATTAAGCAATCAAAAGAGACAAGATCTAAACTTTGTTACCCTTGTTTCATTCTACAATAGAGAGAAGAATGAAGGAAGAGATTGATGCTACCGAGTAAGACACGTCATCTTCTCCCGCATTATTCTTCATCATGACATACCATGAGCAGAGATTAAATAGAAGCCCAGATAAGTTCAAGTGATACAGCCATCAGACTTAGGTGTTTCTAATAGGCTCTTCACAAGGGTATCTGGACTATTAAAAGGAGGTAACACAAAGACAGTAAAATGGGTGACAGAAGAAAGTCAAAGAAAAGGAGCTACTCTGAATTGCTTAACAGAACAGCCACAGGGAAATGGGGATAGGAAGGAAGAGGCAACACTAACATTGCATTTAATTTTGTCTCCTCCCAGTCAGCAAAGCACACAGGGACCAATTGAACTCTCCTTTATATCAGTGTAAACGATAAGGGACTCCACGGAAGACCAAGAAGTTACACCAATATGAATGAAAGAGAATTTAAAGTGGCCTTAGATTACTCCAGACGGTCCAAATTATGTTCATGCAGAAATGAAAGGGGCTTTTCTCAAACAGGGGTGGAGAAAACTTGGCTTTATTAACACCCCGTTCCAGCCATGACCCAGGAGGCCCGTGCACAACGAAGCAGGAGGAAAGCTGAGCTATCACCCTATTAGTGCTCTCCCTAAGAGCAAACATACGCTCCAAGTACAACCCTTACTAGACATCTGAGAACCCACCAAGATGCAGACCATGCCTGACCTTCCCCAAAGACACAACTCCACAGAGGAGCACTCTTCATTCTTGCAAGGGCTGCTGCCTGTGGATCCATGTGTCCCTTTTAAAGGGGATGGTAGGAGCCCATTCAGAGCCACTGCTCCTGTCAGTCACTCCTCACTACTGCTCCCAGTCACAGGTGGTAAAATAAAGGGAAGCCTCTGAGATCCTGGATGCCAGCAGAAAATTAGCAACAGCCTGGTGTTTAATAGTAACCCTGCTTGTAACTACAGCATATGGTTCTCTCTCGATGAAACAGGATTTTTTTAGGACAGAGATTATAAAGCATTATGTTTGTTAAAGAACCACCACAACCATAAAAATAATAATGCAGTCAAGCAGTAAAGCTAATAGTGCCTTTTTCCATTCAAAGATCTGAAGTTTAATGACTCAAACCTGGCAGCACCCTGGAAATCTTGAAAAAAAAGAGGTTTTCCTAGCTGTTAGAAAAGGGCAAATGAACATAACAGAGGCAGATTAAACCATGATCCCTTCAAAGGCAGGAAAATAACCTGTGGCTGAGAGGAGGAAGCGCCCAAATTTCAGACCTATGGTTACATGCTGCCCTTCTCAGTAGTATCGTTTTATCAAGGAGACTGTATTACTGGACACCTCTATCTGTGCCACCCAGAAAATTTATAGCAGCCTAAAATGGTGAGCTGAGTTAGGTGGAGATATTCCAGCATGACTTCTGGAGTAAAAAGACACATTAATTTACTTTTGCCATTTGAAGATGTATAAACTCTGTCAAATAGTCACTAATACACTTGAATGAAAGCATCTATGCAAGGAATGATGTTTCTAACCATCCTGCTACAATTATGCAAGTATGACTGGCAGAATTTCTTTATATGAACAAGCTCCTACCACCTCTGGTAATAAATTCAAGGACTTGACTAAATGGCAATTATATTTATTTCTAGGCAAATGAACTTTTTAGCAGAGGGGCCTGAGTGTTAGATGTTTGCCATTGTTGTATTGCAATACCTTGATAAGCATATATTATATATACAGTGCCAAGAGCTACTGGCACAACGAACCTTCGCCTGGACTTGCTGTGAGCCAAAGCAGGTTAAACTCTTGGGGCACCTTGCCTGTCCTTGAGCTTCAATAATACTGCTGACATGGAGCTGAGCTACTCCAGAGCAAAACAACAGGAACCCATTTCAAATCCTGTTACACATACTCAGTCCACAACCCTGAGCTTCACCTGGGGCTCCATTTAAACTCTATTTGTAGGTATCACCCTATAACTTGAGGTGCTGCGAGTCCACCACGTGTGGGGCCAACTGATGGGAAGCTTTTGTGCTTTCTGCATGTGGGAGGAAGACGTGGTGTGATTCGGAAAGATGTGCAACTAATAGTCTCACAGAATCATAGAATCATTTAGGTCTCAAAACATGTCACCACAATGAACCAAATTCAATAAAGAGAAAAGAAGAAAAGACTTTTCTGGAGATATTTTCAGCTGGTGCATTTATAGTCTCCCACAGCAGTTCAAAAGCTGTGAGTTTTACAGCATGAGAAAAGGAATAGTGAGGGGAGTTTCTGGGATACCCCATGCCAGAAATGCAGGTTGGAGTTTGCAGGGCTGGATTAGATGCCTCCTCCTTCCCGCCCAAGGCCAAGGCAGCCCCATTGCCAGTGTGCAACAGCCTGGGGGAAACTGCAGGGAGAGGAATCCCTGGAAACATTCAAGGTCAGGCTGGATGGGGCTCTGAGCAACCTGATCTAGTTTAAATGTCCCCGGTCACTGCAGGGGGTTTGGACTAGGTGACCTTTAAAGGTTCCTTCCAACTCAAATTATTCTACGATTCTACGAAGGTGAGGGAGGATCTGCAGCTCCCTGTCATCATGCAGGGCACACCACACCACACTACACTATGCCACCACTGTCACTCTGATGCTCATTCCAAATGGCCTCATGGCACCTGCAGGGAAGGACAACACAGTGGCCCTCTTGGGAAAAACCAGCCCACAGCACACAAAGCTGACAGCAGTGTAGGGTGCCCATTTTGATCCTACTTGTTCATGTCCTGCAACTTCCTCACCAAATCTCTCTGCCCAGTGGTCTACAGACAGGCAGAGCTGGATATTACTGGGGGTGGGGGGAAAAAGTTTTTCATAGCATCTCTAGCTCTTTTTTGCTTTTAAGTATCATTTATGCATAATAGTAGTATCTGCTGTAGAGGACTGCACATGCACCCAACCATCATATTGACCTGAGCCATGGATTTGTAGGTCTGAGTCTCCTGTTGCTGGGTTTGAAACCACTTAAATCCCCCAATACCAAGGGACTTGCTGACAATTTACAGTGAAAAGCAAAATCAGATCTTAGGGAGAGGAATGAATGTGAAGCACTGCAAGTACAAGAAATGCATCTCAGCAGAGTGTGAAGCAGCCTGTTGTGCTTCGTTACCAAGTGAGAAGAGGCTTGGTTGGCTCCCACCGGCAGGGATCGGCTCACAGCAGCTGAACACAGCACTGCACCTCCATACCATGCCTTGGGCCACTAAAGTGTTTTACACACTGCCTCAGTGTTTCCCAGTCAGCGGGGAGGGAGGGTGCGCAGCTGGGAAAGTAGAGTTACACCTCATTTCCCTGGACCAGGAAGGTATAGTGTGGGTCAATATGGGGCACAATTGGTTTCACTTCCGTGAAACAGATCTCTGCTTTCAAGCACCAGCAAAATACTCATAAGCTAAATACTACATCTCTAAGTAAGTACCGTTAGCAGTAAACAGCAGTATCACCCCTTCTGTGGATACAGCCCTAAGGGAAAGCTGCTAAGGGTCACTCTTACCTCAGAAAACCAGCTGGCACCAGTTAGACAGCTGCCAAAGCCAGAGGGCCAGACTCAGCCTGCCTGCCCCCACACCATTGCATCCTGCATCCCCCGTACTCAGAAATTACTCGGGAGCCACCAGTTACCCTCTTGGCACCAGAGGAATTGATCTCAGGAGGCTGGATCCCACCACTCGTCATGGCTGCTTGCACAGGGGAGTTCAAGAGCTGATTTTGGTACCACTGTTCACAGACCCCAGCACAGCCCACTCTGTTGAAGGGGAACACATGAAGGATCAGGAATTTGAGCTGCACATGTTACCCAGCAGCTTGGTCTTCAGCACCTAGACCTGCTGTTCCCTTCAGAAAACATGGGATGCTAAGGCAAGATGGAGATTTCAGGAGTCCCAGAACAAACAGTACCCTGAGGCAAGAACCTTACCTTTGCCTTCACTGCCCAAGCTGAGAAAGCCGACACATAAGGAAGAAGAACCACAGGGAAGATAAAGCAAAGCCCACATCCAAATAGCTGCAGCTGTAGACTTGGAAACAAAAAGACCCCCGATATATTAAAATTATTAAGAAAATACACCTGTGACCTCTTGCCTTCATGAAGGCAGAGATAAGTAATCACACAGACTGTACCGTTGACTGCTAGTTACAAAGCTATGGCAGAAACTCATTAATGCAGTTAGAAAGTTTCTATTCTTAGTCTGAATTTGGATGCTCCTCTCTTGTGCACATAGACCGTGGTTGAGAAAGTTAAATAAAATCCATTTCCTTATATAGCAGAAAGCTTTTAGGCTACAAGCATCCCATACCAGAAGGATTTTCAGCATAAAAATTACATTATGATGACAATTCAGACATTAAATCTTTGTTTAAGCCCTGTGGATTGAGCAGTTCTTAAAACACAATTCTTCTAATAAAAATAATAATGAAAAATAAATCCATGTATATATAGAAAAGGATTATAGAAAAGTCTCTCTTTAGGAGGAAGAAAAAAAGTTGAACAGATTTTACTGAGAACTTACAGCATTTTATAGTTCGTGAGGCATGTTTCTACTATTTTTCTTCAAGATTATCCTACAGAATAGTGGGGACTTTGTCCCCTACTACTGTGCATGGCTTGGAAAAAGGTATACTTTGTGTAAAGGTTCACATTCTGTGAAAGCCCATTTTTTTAAAAAACACAGAATAAAAACCCCAAACCAGTCAACTTTCTAGAGATGCAGCCAAGTGTGGAAGCTAATACTTTCTAAAGCACCAGGAAACAGTTTCAGTAATGCTCTTCTACAGGATGTACCTACTTAAGTTCAAGTGTCAGTAAACAGAGGGAACAAACATCCTAATTAATCTGCAGGCCACAGTCCCCACCCATTACCCACAGACTAGTTAGTTAGGGCTCTTTTTCTCCCTAACATTGATAAAATTAACAAAGAGCATCTATCTGACTGAGCAAAGGCTGACCTGACAGAGCTGGGTTCACCGGAATCTGAAGCAGTGCTCTTTCCTTCTGTAACACCTTCATCCAAAAAGCAAAAGATCCTTCCAGAATCAAATTCCACAAACTCTGTTTTAAAGAGGAGGAATCATAAAGACAATGAAAGGTTAAAAAATTTGCTCACATTTTTACACTGAATGAGTAGCTAGCCAAAGCTTGATTTCACGGTCTGTCTTCTAGCCACCATACTTGCAAGCTTACTCAGTAAACCAGGTGGGCTCTCACAGATACATATTCATTCGTAGGTATGCATCAATAATAGCTCAACAGCTTGCAAAAATAAAAATAAAAAAGCCAAAAAAAATTTAAACTAAACATGAGCACAGGACAAGCATCTCCACTCAGCCAAATGCATCTTGCGTTTAATTCTGGGCACAGAGAAATAATTTTTAAACAGTTCTGCTAGAGTTCCAATCCACACAGTTCCTGTGATAATCCTGACCCAATGCATTCACAAACCTCTACAGCTCCAAGCAGCCACCACCAGCACCTGTGGTGCTAAACCACAGGGCCAGTCCTGTCAATGTCTTGGACAGCCAAAAAAAAAAGCTGCTAAAATGGGACCTTTTTATTTAACAGGGTAGCGACACAGGAAGGAACACAGGGAATGTCTTCACACACTGGTACAAAAGATACAAGCCTATCCACCTGTCAAAGCCACGCTGAAGTTTGGAATTTACCTCTAGATATGCATATTTATAGTGGGTGTCCAGGTCCACAATGTGCACAGAGCACAGCCTAGGGTCCTGTTACAGGCAGAGGCATTCTCCTCTGGCAGGGCCATCAAAGTGGTCACAAAGGATGCAAAAGAATCCCTTGTTTGTGGGCTAGCTTAGCAACCTTTTGCTGGGAGGGAGCAATTACATGGCACCACACTCCGTGATGAAGTTCCCCAGTTGCCCCAGTTTAGGCTGGGTTTCCCTAACATCAAGTAGTCTTTGTGCCCAATGGTGAGCACGGACAAGGCAATAAAAAGAAAGTGTTGTCCACACTTTACATCAGAGGAGACATAAAGCTGGTATTTGGTATTTAGGCTCGTCATCCTGAAAACTCTCGCTAATGATTTTAAGAAGCTGTGAATTTGTAGCAGGAGAGAAGGAGCCCTGGAAGACAAAGCACGTATGAGCACTGGAGGTGAAAGCACTGTTACGTGCCAGCACCTGTGTGTGTGAGGGTGGAGAGAAATGGCTGGCAGGCACTGCAATAAACCCTCCACATCTCCTTGGCAATAACACAGGCATCATTTTTTATTGCTGAGTATAAAAGTGGTGAAAAGGCCCAGAAAGTAATCCACAGAGCATAAAGTTAAACCAACAACACTGGCCAGCAACACAAGATGCAGGAGAATCCTGGGTTAGCTTGATGGCCTCATTACTTATCAACATGAGCAAAGAAGGCCTTGTTTTAGTAGATATTTTACATTAAATCAAGAGAAATAAATTATCTCAGGATGAACATTTAGAACAAAGGCAGAAGGTAAAGGATATGTCCTCTTAAGACGGCCTGTATTTCTTAGGAGATGCACTACTGATTGAAGAATCTAGGAAAACCTGTACCTACTAGCTCTCTTGATACACAAGGAATCTGAGAAAACAGCATTAAAATTTAGTATTGATTCCTAAAATTCCCTTAATAAATACGAGTCAGTCAGTCTGAGATTAAGACAGACACAGACTAAGGAACTAGGCCCACTTTTTTGGCAAAGGGTTGCGGTTGGTGTACTTAGCTAAAATCAAGTTCATCTTAAAATGAAGACGTGCTCATTTATTTTGGTGTTGCAATCACCTAGGAACTCAGACCAGAATAAATGCAGAGGTTATTTAGAGTTGTTGGGTTTGTTAAAAATTATTTTTAGTATTTTTTTATTGAAAGAAACAAGAGTTAAAAATTAGGTGAGAGAGTGTGAACCCAACATTGCTGTCTTATCACAGCATATGTTAAATATATGATTAAAAAATCCAGCTAGGCCATGATCTCTAATAGCATCTGTGAATTTTTGAAACTGCCATTTCTGTAGCCATCTGAATTGGTCACTGGAGGTGGTAAATAAGATGATCTGCCACAGATGCGAGGAACCACATCCCAGAGCTGTGCAGAGAACAAATGAGAGCTCTGTTCGAGCCACAGCGGAGCCTTCTTTCCTCCCCGTTCAAGGCCAAATGCACCCACAAACAGCTGCAATAAAACCATCACATCAGTTATGGCCCTACCGCTGCTGAGGAACTGCACAAAGTTGCATTTATTTGTTAAAAATGATTGATTTTAGCTCCCCTCCATATCCACGTTCCATGCAATTCCCCTGCATGCTATACCATCTGCTGTAATCCTCTCAGGTTGGCTGTGGCATACCGTGACATACAAAAATCAATCAAAATCGCTCGATACGTCAGCACCCAAGGAAGAAGGGCCGCATGTGCGATCTCACCATTTGTTTCGCAGTGTACTTTTGCTGCCTGCCCAGCTAGTATGGAGACAGTACGTTTCTCCCCTTTCCAACAATGTGATCTTATCGCAGGCAGCTGGCCTGCACTCTGCACTTTCATTTTTATTGTGTGGGTTCTCAAACTCTGATGCAAATAGTCTGCCGAACATCCTCCCTCCACGGCGTGTGGTTTGTTTTTTTTTTCCTCTTCAACCTCCTTCCACGCGGCGCACTCCAGCGTCAGGCTGGCTCCGGCCAGCTCCCATTGTTCACATTGTTATTTTCATGTCAAGGGCGTGAGAGGAATATTTTTTTTTATTATTATTATTATTTGCCAGAACAGCAATTTAAAGCCTAGACCTTGAAAAGACACTTGCCATTTGCAGGAAAACAGCTACTAGGCTCACCGCAAGGCCAAAAATGAGGGACAAACCCACATGGTCAAAAAGGTGCATGCAAATATAAATTAAAGCAGAACCAAAGAAAGAAGCCATTTACAGAAGAGGATGAAGACACCAAAAATTTAATTTGCTTTGTAGTAGCCTACATAGAAGAGAAACTGCCACAGCGGATTAGAAGAGCAGTCAGCTGGGGCTGCTGTACCAGCACTGCTGTGGCTATCTCTGAAAGTGCGAGAAAGACGATGTGTGTAACTGGGAGTGACAAATGGGAAGAGGTAAATAGCCAGCTACTTGTGCAGGGCTCTCCGTGGGCTGTACGGGAGCTACTTCCCAATACCTGCTTGTGAGCAATACTTATTTCTTCAGGTGCTACAATACAAATGTTGCGTTCTGCTGCTAAATTGCCAGTCTTTCCACAATAAATCCACAGCGTTTATTTCACGTGCCTCCACCTCTTGTGACTGCAGGCTGCAGCAGTTGATGAGGTGTTGGGAAAGGAAGTATATCCTTTGATTTGCTCTACATTTATGATACCAGCTTTACAGTATGGAGTGTGTCTTTTTTTTTTTTTTTTTTTTTTTTTTGGCTTCATTCAACAGGAAAAATAGGAGGAAATGAACATGTTTCACTATTCCCTTCATAGTTGGGGCTTTTTTTAAAAATATTTTTAGATACTGATCTCCTTTACAGCTCAGAAAGCCTCAGGCCTGTCTCCTGTAACCCTTCTTCCTTAAAAAATCTCTTACACACTGATCCTGCCTCCTCCTGTGACTGCTTTTATCACATCTTTTCCAATTGCTGCCACTGAAGGAGATGGAAACCTTTTACATGATATTCCAGCCTGCCCTCAATTCTATGCTATGTAGGTTTATACCTCCTGGTTGAATTTTAATCCCCTCTTTAACATGAGTATTCCAGCAACTTGCTTGCCTCAAGTATCTCCCCCGCCCCCCGGCCCAGGATAGCCATAAGAAGCCCCATGTGTCTGGGGAGAAGGAAGCCATGAGAATTCATGGGAAGTTCTGGACCTTTCTGGGCTTTGAAGCTAATATGACATCTCCTACTTCTCTCTGTACCTTCAATGCCCCTCAACCTCCTCCTCCTCCTCTCCCCATCTGCTCTGGTGTTTGCAGCCATTTTAGGTGCTTTTCATCCTCTACATTCTTGTTTTGACCTGAAGCCCAAGGGAAGTCTTCCCACTGATTTCATAGAGTTTCCAATTTACTTCCCATTCCCTCTTCTAAATCCTTGAAATCCCTACAATGCTTTTGGTTCAAGTGCCAACTTCTCCTTACTATGAGCCCTCTCTTAACTTTGCTGTGCTCTGAGTTACCACCAGTCGTCATTTATTTATTCTGTGGCTTCAGAGCATGCCCCTTATTTGGCATAGCAGATACCTATGCTTCCAAATCTTACCTCATCAGTTCAGAAGAAGTGCTCCTTGCCTAGTAGCTCTGTATTTGCTTTCAAAGTTTCTTACAAAGGGCTACACCAAAAAGGTCTTAAAAAATGGAGGCACTTGGCCAGAAACTGGTTCTCCAGGATCAACACTGGCCTTTATCCTTAATTATCCTCTGAAGTGGCTCAGCAAGTAGTCAATAAGAGGCACAACAACAACAACAACTTCCTCTCGCCACAAACAGCTAGTCATAACCTGCTAAAATACAAAAGTCATTTTAAAGCTATCTGGTCCTTTAAAGAAACCAACAACAATTAAAGAAATTTCACACTTGGGATGTTGTCCTCCACCTGAAGAAGCATGCTGAGACTCCTCTGGTCTTCACCAGGATTGGGGTGAAGCCCACAGTTTGTTATTTTTATGATTCCACACTATTTATTCCAAAAGTCTTAGATGTATACTGGTACCTTTTAGTCCTGGTAATTTATTGAACTTCAGGTTCTCAAGAGGCTTTATATCTTCCTCCTTACATACTTCAGTCTCTGTTAAAGAGACACAGATAGGTTAAAACTGTATTTACAAAAGTCAGCTTTCCTCTCGCTGTACCAAGCAGCTACTAATATAGTATTTGCAGCTTTACCTCATGTTGAACCACCCCAGGGTTTGATCAAGCTCTCTTCTGAAAACAGTCTCTAGCTAGATTCCAACATGTCACTACTGATGATCATGGAAGGCCATCCTACTGACCTTAACATTTCTCACTTCTGTTGGCAACATATGGAACTAAACTACTCATCCCCTTCTGAAACAGACACCCATTGCATGCTCTTCCACCATTGCTACAGTCACGTCTCTCAGGGAAGCCTCCCTGCCCATCCTGTCCTCTCACCCTCCATAAAGTATGTGGAAAACCATACCATTTACCCCCAGAAGTGCACATGAGCCAACACATGTGCACAAGTGCATGGAGGAGTACATCATGGAGCTAACCAATACTCTCTCCTAAAACTTTTTCTCATGCTGGGAAGACCCAGAGACTGACTGTAAGAGAGGAGCAGTAGGTCTTGGCAGAGTGCTTTGCTACTGGCCTGTTGTTCTTATTAAAAATAAGACCAGAAACATTATAAGGGAAACTGAATTCCCCCAGAACTTGAAGAATTTATCTGATGTGGGAAGAGATTGAGTCATCTGCCCCAGCTTAGTATGTGCTATGTGGTCTTTGAGTGAGATGTACTGAGACAGCCAGGGAAGCACCTCATTTTAAACAAAAGCTATAACCACATACAGTTTGCTTTGCTTAGAGTCATCAGTCCTCTAAACACTAATACCTTTGTCTTGGGCTTTGATTAATAAACCATTGCTTTATTTTACTGCTAGGCCTGACACTGTGGAACAAGATGAATTAGGGTAGAAAAATAATAAGGAGGACAGCTATGACGCAGGAATGATGTGCACACCAGAAATATGGTGCAGGAGCTTGGGGCAGGAAGACAGAAGGGCAGGGGGAGCAGGATGCCATCCCTTTGCTGTAATACCACAAATCTCATATAGCTTGTGCCTCCTCTCAGATTCTTCTAAAACAACTACTGGGGTAAGGGCACAGACTCACAAGGAATACCTCACACTCCTTCCTTCAAGTCACTTGCCACTTTACTGGCAGAGGCAGGCCAGGGCATCAGTTCAATTCCAAACCTTAAAGAGGGGTAGATATATTTTGGTAAGCATCACACCAGTGTCCTTCATCAACCTGGTCTAGGTGGCACACTTCTCTGACAGAAAGATACCAGGGACACCAGCTCTGCTTCGCACCCTGAGCCTTGGACACATGTACAGAGGAGGTGCAAGGACTCTACCACCCTACTCTGTCCTAGTAAACTTTACTGCTTCTTTCAGCTTTATGCTCTTTTGTGCTCATAAAATTCAGTTATAGCCAGTATCAAAGTGTTAGTAATTATTTAATAGTAATTAACCAGGCTAGCAATGGGCACAGGTCCCCAAAGAGTCCTCTCATTTTTTCCATTTTGGACACTGACATAACTGATAAAGAGTTATTTCTCAATAAAGCTGGAGCTAATCCTTCTCACAGTTTAACTCATCACTGATCATGCAGTTGATCAGACTGGGGCAAAAAACCCAGGAAAAGATCTGAAAGGAATAAAGAAAAGAAAGAGAAGAAAGAGAAAAAGAAACGAAAAAGAAAAAGAAAAACAAAGGAAAAAGACAGACAGAAAGAAAGAAAAAGAAAAAAGCATTGGATTCCATTTTCAAAATTGTTATTAAATACTCTTTGGATTTGTCAGCTCTCAAAAATAGCTTGGTCTAAAAATTTCACATTCTTTTTATTCCTGCTGAGGAATGGTGCCCTTGACTGGTCTCTTGTGTATTTCTTTTTCTGTGAGGATTACATGAAGAATTAGACAAATTTATGAACTACCCAAAAAATACAATCATTTACTCACAAGCAGTATAAGTGACACATGCAATCCATCCAATACATTCACTGCAGACTTATTCCTGTCTAGCTGGTTCTTGGGAGGCCTAATTGGCAAGGGCTTCTTAATGAGCTAAAAAGAGAGGATGGAGTGACAAGCACCATCCCATGCTTTGGGGGTCTATTTCCTAGTAGGACTGGCGTTCTGACCCCTAAAACAGACCTAAGATGTGAAAATGTGAAGAAAAGTGAAGAATGACCAGCATGCTAGATAAGGCAGTTCCCATGGTAAACCAACAAGTTCCCTGCTGGGGATTCGTGATTTCTCCCTGTGCCCCAGGTAACACACTGCTACCAGAGGCATGGTCATGCCTCTCCTTCATTTTCTCCTTCTTTGATGTAGAAGATATTTCTTAGACTTACTTTCTCAACCTCTGCGTTCTATTAGCTGCAGGACTTCAAAGCAGGTTTTGTGCCAAAAACAGGCTTGATTTGGAAGGGTTAAGTTCTTCTGTAACAGATGCCAATAAAATTCTTTAAAATCATATCCAGTCTAACTGCTGGCAACAAAGACTATTTGCAGCACACAGAGGTGCTGGGAATACCCTTCTGCCTCAGTGTTGCCGACAAAGAAATCATTGGTCAGCAATGATCATTTTTCTGTGGCACACTTTGCACACGCTGCTTTGGCTGACGCCACCAGGGATGGTGACGAGAGGGGTACGGAAAGCTCTCTCTCCCTAACCTAACTACAAAAAAAAAAAAAAATCATGGCCAGAGTAGCTGCCTTCAGGCACTCCAGCCCCATGAAGCTGAAGGCTCAGAAGGGCATCTAAGCAAAGTGCATAGTCTCACCTTTCAGGAACCAGCTGCTAGTTAGGAGGGTGCTACAGGGGTGGAGGAAAGAGTGTGAAGAAATGGGAGGAGGTATAGCTAGGTGTGCAGACCAGATGGTTGGGGCTGTCCAGACGTACCTATTGGGCAATCCTGCCCTTGATTCCTGCAGCTGGGGCAGGGCAATACACCAGGTTTGACCTGTTGCTCAGACCATACCAGGCTCATCAAATCTGCCTATGCCATCAGGAGGAGCAAAGGGATGCCAGCTGCCTTCCCTGACTAGCAGGGGAACATCCAGGATGGACAGAACAAGCACACCACAGCACCCATGCCCATCCAAGGCATATTCCTGGCAGCTTCCTGGCAAACACCTCTGTGTTCAGTGCCCCTATTACTCACAAGGGCAGCTGACCCCTGAACACCTTACTGTTCTCATCCTCCTGTATTCTTTTGGCTGAAATGAGACATCTTGCACAACTAGCATCAGGGGACATAGTAGATATGACCACATAGCCTCAACCCTGTGCCTTGTCTCCCCCCCCACCCCCCCTTCAGAGCGGGCTAATGCCTTGCCCCCAGGAGAGAGACTCTGTATTCTTGGAACCTGCTCAACTAATCACCTTCCTTCCCCCGCACCATTCCTTGTCCTCTAGCATGCTTATTTTTTGCTTCCTTCCTTGCTTGTAATCCTCACGGCCTTCACTTTCCCCTTCCACAGCTCACCGATGAGCTCTCCTACCCCATGTGAAGGCCTCCTGTATCCCATTACCAACCATGGGAACCTGCTAATCCCTTGTACACAGTTTTGAGCTCACATAGGTGAAACGGAGATTTAGGACTCCCAAGGCATCAGACTAAACATATTCTCTGACTTTCAGCTAACCTTCCACTGAGCAGCACTGTAATACTCACTTGCAGACATTGTAAGTACAGAAGCGCTTTTTAATAGTAATAAAAATAATGTTCTTTTCACTCCGCTGAAAATATGGAAGATTTCCAGAAGCAAGTCAAACAGTCAGCCTCCCCTCTACGCCCACTCCTGCAGGCGTGCGTAGGGAAGATGTTCACTTGCTGACATGGAAGCCTGTCACTCCTCCAACCCCTCTCTCTTCTCTGATGCCCACGTAGACAGTCTTATACTTTTTTCCTGGATGCCTTCCCTCCTTCAGAGCTTGACTGAACCTCCCATCCTGATCACAGGCCTCTACATTCCAGGCGTAGCTCAAAAAGTAAAAAGAGCATCTTTTTATAAGGCCGTAGTAATGTGCTAGGCTCTGACTCATTGAAAGAACAGACTGGTCAGCCTCTCTACATCATTATAAATTCACTTCAAGTGATAAAATAATTCATTCAGTCTTTACTACCTCCTCTGACGAAGGCTGTGCTGGCCAATTATTTCAAGGAATGCCACATTACAAATGGGAACTCATTCACTGAATTATTTTATAGGCCAGCATACATCAATTTTGCATAGGCTGTTTTCATTTTAAAGCTAATTTCTAATTTCTAACTCACATCACAGATACATATCTCTGTTTGGATTAATTAAGATCTCAGAGAGAACCTTCTGCTCCATTACCCTCTGTTACTGATTTATAAAAGAAGCCATGAAGCAATGCTCTTAATGATAATGAGGGGGATATTTTATCCTTTAATGCCATTCCTGGTTCCTGTGCCTAAAATGCAAAGATAGAAGAGATGTGGACATTTCAGGGGATGAAAAGAGAATCTTTGCTAGCCACATGACATTCTTCAGCAGCAGATGCAACCCTTCAGCATATGACCTATTTTTCTCTCCATAACAAGCATTTTGGTCATTGATTCCTCATGCTTTAAAACAGTAACTGGAAAGAGGAGAGAGACCACTGTCACCCAACACTAAGTGGACAGACCACCAGGAGCAGGAACTCATTTATACTGCTAACGACGTGAAACAGCTCGACAGGACCAAAAGCAGTAAGGATCAAAGGAAGATGAAGCTTTCTTTGAGCAAATCGAAGGCCAGCCACTAGCAGACGAAGACAGGAAGACTGTGCAAGCCTTGCGGGTAATGGCAAGAGAGATGTGGGAAAGCACCGAGGAAAGACCCCAGGCCAAGTGAGTTCTCTTGCCAGGACTAACCAGGCTGCTCAGCCTCCTCGGCTGAAAGAAACCACCCAGGCTGATTTTACACAGCCAAAGTAAAAATGCCCACATCAGCTATGACTCACTGACCGGAAAAATTCAACAAGGTGAGTAGTGTAACATGGAGGATTTGCCCCCATCAAGCCTCCCACTGCTTGATGGGACAGAAATCCAGCTCCTAGCAGAAGGCGGCACCAGAGGAAAGGTGGAAAAGCTGAGTTACAGCAACAGGACTGAATTGTTGAAGCAGTCCAAACAGCCAAGGTCCCGTCTCTCAGGACTTTTCCTTCGACTTTATTTGAACTCTAATTGAAAACAATCCCATTCCCACCGTGAATTTCCCATAAACAGGAAGCAGCAGTGAAACTGATAAAAAATTACAGCTTCCCAGCACCATGGAGGGGAATCCCAGGATGCTCCTCTCACAGGTGGACACCACTCTGCAAGTGCCAGAGAGCTGCAGACCTTGGGATGACAGGGGATGAGTCCTTGGTAAAGAGAGACACCCTTTCCCCCAGCACATCCTTCACTGCCTGCTTCTCTGCACTGCCCAGCATCTGCCCACACTTAGAAAATCAACTATCAAAAAAGTTTATCTTAATTTTAAACGGTTTACTTAATCTCATACAACCCCAATTTTAACTATGTTATTTTTGCAAAATTGAGCAGCATTGACAAACCAAAAATGTTTGGGTTTTACTGATCTACAACATCATCACACAAAAAATACGCTGTCAAAAGCAGATCTGCTTCTTTCCAAAAGCACTGAAGAGCTAGCTGGGTAGCCCACAGAACCCACTGGAGGATTTACCTGGGCTGGTCTCTGTAGCTTTCAGGAACATGTGTCTCTGCATTTTATACTAATTGGGCAGAAATATAAACCAGAAGTTGACTGACTTCCCTTACGTCACACAAAAAAAAAATCAACAGAACAGACAAGTCCTGACTCCTTCAGAACCTAGAAGTGACATCAAAGAGGAGAACAGGCCATGTAGATGGGTGTATGCAACACCAGGCCCATAGGAACCGTATCCCACTTGCCAGTTTGTACAAATCTGCTAAAAAATTACGTGTATCTCAGAGTGCAAACTGGTATTTGCCATTCTTGAGAGATTTTTAACAGAAGATTGTGTACCATGGCTCTGTTAGTGTGTTTATCTTCAGACTCAGGAATAAGTTTTTATGATTTTTGGATTAAACACTTTTGGTGTACAGAGAAAATTATTCTGTTCAAGTACATTGTTTTCCATAGTTTTTATTTCTTTATAGTAGCTTAATTTTGGTAAAACCTGCCAAAAGAAGAACAAGCTGAAGCATACAGCATTTACATTAGTAGCTATAGAACAAGAGAGCTATAATCCATGCTGTCTAGCATTTCTCTGCCAGAAACTCCCTGAGCCACTGAAGTGAAGGGGAATTTTACTCTTGCTAAAGCCCTAATCTATTTGGATTCTTCAAAGGACAAGGCAGAGCTACTCTGTCTCATAGCATGAGGAAGACATATATATTCACCAGTAATTTAATAAACAGATTAGTTTGCAATTCAGATGCGTTCGGCAGGGACAAAGTAGAATCAGATTAATTGGGTCAAAACAGTATTCAATCTAGGCCACTTAAAGGGAATAAAAGGAGAACCTGCTTACATTTTACAGAGTACTACCTGGAGGCCAGATTGCCTTCCCACCAGTGCCGAGATGCAGTGCTCTGCTGATTCAGTAGATGTTCAGAGCCAGATGGGACCTTTCCACTGCTCCCGGAGGCATGGCTAATGAGAGCACCACTGTGCTACAGAGCTGCCAAAAGATGATGGCCTTCACTCTACAGGACTGTTTCGCTGATGGCTGTGACTTCCCTAGCTGAGTAAAGACAACGAAGACAGACTCTAAACTTGCAGAATACTGCTGGCATTCATTTGCCCCCCACCCCCCATATTTTTCTTATCTACCCCATGCCCCTGCATTTCAGCCAGAACCTCTCAGTTCCCAATAGCCAGGTCTGTACACCTGGCCCTAGGAGCACTCACCTGTAGGAAAGCTGTCAAGTAACCAGAGACCTCACAGCAAGGAGTACTTCCAGGAACTATCTGCAAAATAAATATGCATGCACGTGCAAACAAGTAGATGGTGATTCACTTCACATCCCATGGACCCTATACAGTCCATATGAGGCACCATGTAGCACACAGAACTACTTGATCTGTGCATGGGAATCCTCTCCCAGCTTAAGACGGGTGCCTGGGCAATGTGAGGTGAGGGTAGAGCGTGTTCTGCATCAGCACCTCAAGCCTTTCCAGGACAGGACAGGCAAGGCCAGAATAACACATTGGAGAAACCACTGCAAGGGATCAGTCAGAGCTGAACGCCCAATCAGCTCGCACCCTGGCTACAGATTATAGAGATCTAAGGACTGCCCAGCTCCCTGGGCAAGTGAGGTCCAAAAAAAAACCACATCCACCTTTTCCAGATTCACTATAATGATGGTAATTTCTCACATATATTCTGCCAAGATGGCTCAAAAGCCAGGCAGCAGAGCAACCAGAGCTGAAAATGCTCTTCCTGGTATTATTACCATACTGCAAGCAATCAGCTTTGCCTCCATTATATCCCTACACAGACACTCTGAGATTTTTTAAATTTTGTTATTTTAAGAGATATGTAAGTGTTCTACTTTCCATTAATTTCTTTACAGACATATTTTCCAGCTGCTTCTGATTATCACCTCTTCATTCAGATCTTCCTTCCCAAAGACAAGGTTATAAGAAAAATGCCATTTACTGTCCCCATGTTTACAGCATTTCTAAAGCTGCCAGTTTGTTCTTCACGATTGATGGGGGTGAGGTGGGTAGGGAAGTTATTTGTTTGTTTTAAAATGAAAACAGGCAGGCTTGGGGAACAGAGAGAACAAAATCTCACAGGGTTCAAGCACTCTTTAAAAAATTTCACAGAAGCAGGTTAATAGCACTAAAGGTTGATTCACGTAAGAAATGATACATCAAATGCATATAATTTTCACTGTTACATCAAGAGCTTGGTCTACATGTATGTCCTCATGCATAGTCAAAGCCTGCAATGCAAATAAGGCTGAGTCAGACTGCAAAAAGGCTGTTTCGCTCTCTAACATGAAACATATGTTAAGAGCATGCTCTCTTTATGAATTTCAGCAAAAATTCTGAGTACATTGATTTAGATCCCAACACGAATTCTGACAACAAAGTCCTTGAAGAAGGTATCTCTATTTATGTCTTTCCAGACTGTGCACTAAGTAGCTGCATCCCAGTAAAGAGAAAATGGGTAGCAAAGTCTAAATTCTAAAGCTAAAAGTTTCAAAGTATTTAGTAATTTTAGATGCCCCCTCTGAGATGCTTTGGGCATGCCAAAGTTGCAGAAGACAAGAGCTCAGCATTTTCTAAATGTCAAGCTCTCTCCAAATTCAGATGTAAAAACTTAGGCGCCTAGTTCTATATTTGCGCACATTCCAGTTTAAATCCTGACAGTTCCAGCACATAGCAATAATTCTTGCTTTTTCCAGAGATCCAGATTCCTACAGTCAATATAGTTAGTCACTTAAATATAAGCAGCTTGATTTCTTGGGTATTTATTGACTTCTCTTTTAGTTCAGTTGCCTTTGTTCACCACCTCTGAAAATTATGCTATTTCTGTTTAGGAGTCCTAACACAGAATTAAGCACAGCATAATATTTAACAGCCATACAAGTGCTACTGGCCAGAGGTCTCAATACTCTGCAACAGTAGTGAAATACCACAATCCTTTCATAGACAAGAAAACTTAAGTGAGAAATACATTCCAATAGAGATGGCCTAAAAAAAAATAAAATAAATGAGTACTGCTTTAAATGGGAAACATGCAAAGACTGCAGTATTACAAGCTCTTACAATGATAACACATTGGAGGTCCTTCAACAGCCAAACACATCACTCAAGTTTGGCAAGAAATTAGCCAGATACTAACAGAAGCAAGGCTTTCCTAGAAGACCAAAGCAACCTACAATTTCATAATAAGAAATCTGATCATTATTACCTAAAAGTAAAATAGCAAACATTAAACAATTAACCTTCTGACAAATAGTCCTAACAGGGAATTTCCACAACAGCAAACTTGTGGACCAAGAGGTAGTGCACTACTTAAGTGGCTCATTTAGGAAATGTAACCCTTTGACAGTACTGGTGTGTCACACCACTCCCCTAGGTGCCTGAATGGTAACAAGTCCTATGCATTACTGAGGACTCTGGTTTATAAATCTAAGGATAAAATACAGCACTGGGAATTCTCCAGAAGTGGGCATCCTCCACCTTCAAACAAGAACCCCTGAGGTAGTCGTGATTCAGAGAACAATTATCCATTGCTGCATATAAAATAGCAGTCAAAGCACTATCTGTTTCAGATCTCAGTTAAAGCTATGCTGAAACAGCTAAATACCAGTTCATTCAGGCAGCTTGCTGATCTCTTTCTGTGCTTCCAGTTGAATATTAAGATGTACTTTTCCCAATTTCTCTCCTGTTTCATCTTCTGCATAAAGACAGTGCTGGGCATCACACCACAGCAGTTGTATCTTTCTTCTTTTCAAACTGTATGTTCTGTTTACGGATGCTGATAAAACTGCTTTTGACATGTATACATTGCAATATTAAATGAAAAAGAACCTGCCATCCTGATGAAAATTTGCAAACTGTAAAAATAACTAACAAAACTTGGCCAAAGTGTCAAGACCTACAAACATGGTTTCAGTAACATCTCCATAAGAAGCTGTTTGTTTTGGTTGGAGTATTTAAAAAATAAAATGGTGAATTTGAAAGCAGCATTTGAAAGCAGTTTTCTGCTGCTTTTTGTCTTGTTGCTGTTTTGTTTTATATAGAATGATTATTAGTCAGGGAAAAGCTGCACTTTTGGGGCAAAAGAGGATGCCAAGTGCCTGTGGACTACACAGGATGGGGAAATACTGTTTTACTCATAACTCTATGTGGTGACAGATTAACGGGTAGTTCTTGTTTCTGGTAACCTTACTGCCTGCAGTGTCACCATGCCAGTGCAGGGAGCCCTCCATCTTTATGGGCTCCAAACGGCTCAGAACAGGAGTAAGTTTCTGCAGTAGGACAGCCATCTGCCCACATCAAACAACAAAGTAGACTGCTAATTGGACTAGTTAAATTTAGACTAACTCGAAGGACCTCCGCAGACTTACTAAAAATTTATGTTAACAAATGCACATATGGGAACTCTTGCTCTACACAGGTAAAAGATGTATTAGAGAGAATGTAGCAAACCAGACAAAAAGTCATAGTAACATCGTTTCCACACAGGTCCCTACCCTTCACCGTAAATCCAGCCTTGACATCTAACTGAGTATTTCTGCTTAGAAGCCCAGGTAGGAAGGTTGGTGGCCCATTGGCTGGCAACCCCACTGCCATGTTTAAAGGTCTTTATAAATTAATGTCAATTCTTCACGTAATTGTTTTTTTCAACCTGATCAGGTTTCTGTGCACTCTAATTGTTCTACAGCAATGTGGTAAACACTTCCTGCAGACAATTTGTTAGGAAGTTTGGATTTTATATAACCCAGGAAATGAAGTCACCAGACCTGCGGGCTGCCTGTAATGATTCAGTCCCCTGGTTCCTGCAACAAGCAGGCACTTCATACACAAAAATCCAGAGGCAATGACAAACTAGTGGAAAGAAAAAGGGTACGTAACAGTTTCTCCATTCACTCTACTTGTATTCAGAAATCCAGAAAGTTGCAAAGAACTTCCACAGACTTCCAGCCATTTATGTTATATCCTTGGTGCCAAAATTGTAAGTTCTGATCCCTCTTCTCTTGTTTTTATCACTTTGGGGAACAGAACAGGACATGACATGTAGGAGGGGACTGAAGTTTCTGTCTGTATTTTTCACTAAATCAGCACCACTTTTTTTCTTTACTTCATATTTTAATTGGTTAGAAAATACTAACTTCCCTGCTTTTGCATCATCAACCACTTCATCAATGCTCTGGAAAAATGCTGTATAGCTACAGTTAGCACAGCATTCTGCAAAATGGCCTAAAGTGCTCCAAAAAGCTCTTAACTTCCTAGTTCAAAATTAACTTGGATTTGACTATCTTTGGAGCTTTCTGCAGGTTTTGTTTCAGAGAGCCTTCAAGGAAATTTAGGGAAGTGTAAGATGCTTTCTGACTTAGAACATTATTTGCATTTCACCTGAATAACTGTTTCAGGGAAAAAGGACTAATAAGACCAAATTAACTACTTCTGGAACTTGAAGCAAGCAGCAGACCGCTGGGACCCACCAAATGACTGCTTTCCTGGTGCAAATCTGTGTTGGGTTTGCACGGCAAGCCTTTGGTGGGGGAGGGGCACAGGGGTGGCTTCTGTGAGAAGCCGCCAGAAGCTGCCCCATGTCCGATGGAGCCCATGGCAGCCGGCTCCAGGATGGACCCACTGCTGGCCCAGGCCGAGCCCGTCAGCCACGGTGGTGGTGCCTGTGGGATAACGGATTTAAGAAGGGGGCGGAAAATTATGAGCAACAGCAATTGCTGCTGGGGAGAGGAGTGGGCCTGTGTGAGAGCAGCAGCCCTGCAGCCCCCAGGCCAGGGCAGGAGCGGCAGGGACAGCGTGTGAGGGACCGACCACAGCCCCATGCCAGTGTCCCTGCACTGCTGGGGGAGCAGGGAGAGAAACCGCGAGGGAAGCTCAGACCCTCAGACCGGGAAGAAGGGGGGAGGGGGAGAGGTGTTTTTTTTCTGATTTAAATAAAGAATACATTAATATTAATAATAACTACATAAACTAAAGTAACTCCCCCAGGCCAAGTCAGGGTACCCGTGACGGTCACTGCTGAGCCATCTCCCCCTGCCCTGATCCCAGCCCAGCAGCCTGGCGTTCCGCTCCCTCTCCCCGCCCAGCTGAGGAGGGCAGTGATGGAGCAGCTTTGGTGGGCAACTGGTGTCCAGCCAGGGTCAACCCACCACAGCACCAAAATCATTTCTACATTGTTTGCCAAGCACTGCCAGATTTTGAATCTTAGTTATTACACTGCCCCTATGCAGGTGCTCAGAAAGAGATTTATGCTTTTGTGCCTATCACAAGCCTTCTACTTCATCTAATACTAAATTTATATTTTTAAAGACTGTTTTATGTAGCAGAAACATTACTTCTTGATGTAATCATCTTTCTTGAAAGATTTTTTTGCCTGCTTTATGCAATGTAAAATGTTGACTCCTTCACTGTGAGTAGATCTCCTGAGCCACGCTGTTCTGCAGCCATGGAAGCTCTTGTCTAGCCTTCACCACCATGCAGCTGTGGTGTGTGACCTCAACACAGTCTTCCCCCATAGTCCTCTAAATACGTAAGAGGAACCAAAATATTAGTAAGCAGAACAACGTTTCCTCCCAATGGTCACAACAAATGCCATTGCAAATGAGGAGGAAAAGAAGAGACAAAAGATAAAATGTAAAAAGACTAAAGGAATTTAACATTGCAGACAAAGGAATAATCCTTGGCTGCCTAATATCCTGGAAAATATTCCCCATTTAGCAATAATAAAAAAGTTTAAATCAGGAAATATGTTCAATCCATATATGTTCAAGTGGCAAGATCAAACCACAACATCATCTGCTTCTGAACCAACTGGCTTTGGGGACAGTTACTGGAACCTGAGGACTTTCACGTGTCTGGGCTTTCTACAAAGGGAGGAGCAATTGCTCTGCAAACTGCTGTCAGTTCTTCTTTAGCAAAGGAATTTAAACACTGTATGACCTTCATTGTTTATGCGGGTGGGCACACAGGTATGTTCCCCTTTATCCATGCAACACATAGGCAGAAGGTTTAATTTGTATAGCTCCTGCTGCCAGCCATCCTATTACTGTTGTAACATCCTTCTCACAGAATTATACCACAACGGCAAATCTGGGTCTGCTGCTGGAATGCACATAACAGAGTGCTACATTATCCTCACACTGCTGCAAACACTATCACGGCTTAGCCCAAGCCAGTACGTGCCTGTGAACTCTGACTGTGAATTCAGCAAAATGTAGCCAGTCCCGTATCTGGCACATGTCTTTTCTGGCAGGGACACAGAAAAATCCAAGTTGGAGAGGAGGAGGAGGAGAAATCTGAATGATCACACTGGTGCTAAACAACTCCAGTGACAGCAAAGAGATGAGAAGAGATAAGGGAAGCCCTGAGTCACCCTCTGTGCACTTGAATACTGACTGGTCAGATCAGGCTTTATGCTATACCCATTTCAACATTGTATATAAAGGGAATGAGTAGAAGACAAGCACTTTTTTTGAGTTTCTTGGAAAATACCAGTGAAAGCAAAGAGCAGAAAAAACAAGTGGGCCTAGAATGTGTGGAGATAGAAAACAGGTAGTGAAAGATACAGCACCAACAGCCTTGGGGAAAAAAGGAAAACAACAGAATTTTGGCTCCCCCCATAACAGAACATAATTGTCCAGTATTAGATATCATTTAGATGTGCCTACCCTACTTGGATTAAATGCACAATAGCCTCTTTCCTTTTATTGTTTTTGATATTTTAAAGTTATTTGCTGTACTGCAGAATTTACTTTATTTTGTTCAATTTTGCGATCACTGAGGTTCTTCTCTTCAGAGGTCACTCGATCCTGAAGCCAATGATAAAATTAATCTCAAAGAGATAAGTAAAAACAAAATTAGAATTAAAAAAAAAACACCTTTCTGCAGAGCATCCTGCTGACAGCCTGTCCCACTGAATTTGATAGGAATACCCCTGGAAATTAAGCAAGCCTGGTTTATCCTTCCGTTACTCTCAATGCTGACATTTATTAATTCCCAAGCATAACAACAATTCTGTTGCATGTTTTTACATATTATGCATGCACTCACACTGCTAAGTTCTTCACAGTTGGAAAATAGATTCAGAGCTTCAAATGGGTTAGGGAGGCAACAGTCATAAGTAAACCCCAAAGGAGAAATAAAAGGACTTAATAGCAGGCTATTATTAAACTCTATTTGATATATTAAAAAATCACAAGGAAGCCTGTCAAAAAAATTACCATGATCAAATAAATTACAAGGCAAAGCTGCCAGTCATGTCTTGCAAACTGGTATGGCAGAGACACGATGGGAAATAAAAAGCCAGAGCCCAGCACAAAATCAGGCTCACACTGTCATACACACGCCTGTCCTGCTCACAGCCCCCCTGCCTCCATCCAGCCCACCCCAGCTGCTGCCCCGGCACCCAGTCCTTCCCTCCCGGCCGGCCACGCAGCAGCTGGGGGTGCTGCACAGGCTCAGTGCTGGGGCTGGGAGCCCCACTCCCACCTCATTCTACCTCCTCCCCAGCAAAACCGTTCTTCAGCTCCTTGTTATCTCCTGCCTACGCACCCATGGTATTCACATGTACTTTTCCACTTCGCAAAGTGCTCTTGGGATTATTTAGGTACTGCACCTACCGAAAGTTGCTCCGCTTTATAGCGCCGCAACCCTGGCTTTATAAAACTCAACCTCACACAGCAGAGAACTGCCAGAGAAATAAACTTCAAAATGTTCCCTTTAAAGTGTACAGTGTCAAAACTCTACACAGTATATTGCAACCAGTGCTTCTCCAATAAAAAAAGTCATCCCTCCTTCAGGAGGTTTGCCTGGTGAGGCACCTAGGGCTGGGCAGGCAGGGCGGGAAGCCAAGGCTGGACACGCAGCCTCTTCTCTGTCCTTTGTGCCCAGTCAGGCCAGTACAGTCCAGGTGTGGCTGTATAACCCGAATTTCTCTTTTTGCAGTCTTCCATATATGCATTTCCCAGGGAAAAGTGACTATGAGTTTAAAGCAGTAACAGTATTATAGCCTAACAGAGCAACAATATAGCAGGGTAAAGTTTGGAGGAAGAAGCAATACTTTTCCAGGCCGACTGACAAAGCTGGAGAAAAGAAAAAAAAAGCATCTGGGCACCTGAGGCCTTTCTCAGATTTTAGGAAATTAATGGTTGCACCAGGGGAATTTAAGAGTTAAGGTAGATTTGTTAGCTTCAGTTTGTAATATCAGTCTGGTAATTTTCCCCTTCATTGCATTTACTAGACCTTTTGTTTGCTTGATTGTTTCCCAAGTTGCATGTGGCAAGATGAGCATCTGAAACCCTGACAAATCAAAAAAAAGCAGCCAGACGCCTGGCTGGCTGCAGGACACACATGTGCTTCCACACCTTGATGCCCCTGTGTACTTCTTAAGTTATTCCACTTGAACAGAAGTTTAGAGTGCAAAAACATGGCTCTACTTACACTTCCAGGTGCTTCTTGCTGTCCTCCCAAAAAGCATTGCTCCATTTTAAGGGACATCAAGAGCATCTCTTTGGTTGCCTTCTGTGCTCCCCCACCCCCCCACCCCCACCCCTTTAAAATCTTGATAACCTCTAACCTCTTTAACCTAGCTGTCAAATCTAGTACACTTAAGGCAAGAAAACCCACTGACGTCAACAGAACTACTCACATGAATAGTTACAGCTTGATTTGGCCTTAAGGCTTTAGATGTGTTTAAAGCATTTAGATCAATTCTAGGCTTTGGATTGCTTTTGCAGGTTCAACCATTTAAAACAAGAAGCAGCCCAGAGGAGGTCACAGAGGGAGCATGGGGGAAGACAGCAGAGCTGCCACCACTTTCACCGTGGAATGTGGTACGTGGCAGTTCAGGTGCACTGACACCAGCTAACATTTCTGTACATGCCCCAAAAAAGCCTTTCTCCCAAGGCAAAAAGTCAGACTAAACCAAACCCTACGCCATGTCTTCAGTTCACGGTCATTCTGCAAACACCCTTAATCATTTATTTCAAAGCAAACAGAAAGCATTCAGTGACCAAGCACAACTCGGAACACTTTCAGAAGTGCCAGCCCTATGCAGGCTGCTGGGAGAAACCCCATGGCAGTAAGAAGTAGTGCTAGCAGGACTGTAAGGCAGGGAGACCCTTGCTGCTGTGGATACAAAAACTTCCCACTGTGATAACAGCTTCCATAGAAACCAGCCATCTTCCCCCAAGGAAACCCAAGAGATTTTAAATTAATAATAATAGTACTACTACTACTACTAATCATAATGATAATACTAATAATAACAATAATAAAGACACCCCTGCCCCTGATGGCTGGTGACCTAATCTTTGGAGGAAAGATGGCTTAATACATCCAGCATATGAATCATAATCCTGCACAAATTGGGTGTTCCATTTCAGCAGTCCCATTGGCATCAATACACCTAAGCAATCAATCAAATCCAGGCCAAACTGCTAGAAAATGTTCAACGCCTAACCTGCATCTCCTAACATTTGCACCTTGGGCTTTGGCAGTGGAGAGCTTGAACACAAACCTGTTCTGAAGAACAGGTTTTGTTATCCTCACTTCCTTCGTTTGCACTGAGCTGTCACTGACATTTATTCCTGCTTGTCGCTCACAATCCTCAAGACAACTACCATAATCCTTTAAACAACTAGCTCACAATCCTCAAGACAACAACAGGTTTTATGCAATATCACACAGAGAACCTGTCAGACTAGTCATCCTTGCAGGCCCCTCCCAAAAAAGAGTCCAGGACCCTAAAAGAAGAAAGCGTGCTTGTAGGTAGAAAGGCTGTTTTGCCCCAGGGCTCTTCCTCCAGCCATCTCTCTGCTTCCACGTTCAGCTACAGCACCTGTAACACACAGAGATTCACTAGTCACTACGCAACTTGGCTGTCACCTGATACTTCAAGACAAAAAAAGTAAAGCAGAATGGAGGAGTTATTGATATGTATATGGCATATGCCGATCTGCAAGGAACATATGTATTTTTAAAAAGTAAACAAAAAACCCACACCACAACCTTAGATCACTCTGCAGTAAGCACAAATACCATATTTAGGAATGTGCAGGCTACGTCCCTACCATTCACCTCAGCAAGCCTCGCTCCTGCAGTGCTCTTCTATACCCCCCAAGCTATGTCCACAGTTATTTCCAGCTCTCTGTCTCAGCCATGACCTTGTACACTGGCACCCTATGTCCGCTCCTATCCCCTACACATCCTCCCACACACACCCTCTGGCATGTCTCTAACCTGTCTCTGGCCCAACATGAGGCAGTACATGTCATGACAGGTTCAGAGCCAAATGCTCAACTGGTTCCCAAACACATTTTTGGCCAGCTCTGCCTGGCAGGGAAGTCCCATCAGAATTAAGGGCTGAACACCCCCTGCATCCCTCACGACTGGGTATTATGGGAACGCTACCTGCTTCCAAGTCCTGCAGGACCTTCAGGAAGATCTTGCTGCCAAATTGCTCGAACGTGGCTCCTGGACTGAAGAGCAATAGGGGACTTATATGATGAGAGACAATCTGACTCTGAAAGACTTGTTTTCTTTAGGCACCCTCCTTGAAATTACAGGGAGATTCTAAATTATCCCCAACCCAAGCACTGCATAGCCCAGAAATTCTCAGCTAATACACTGTATGTTGAGGTATATTAGTGTATTTAACAAACATTTTGTAGTAAAAGTGCAACTATAGCACCGAAAGTAGGCCCTGCAGTGATGCTAGGCAATAACTCTAGGATGACGATGTGGACATTCTTGTGTCAGTATAGGCCAGGCAACAGAGGGGACTACTACGGCCACCTCAAAGAAAGTACAACAGTGTTGCTTCAGTGTAATCTACCCCTGGACCCATCTATCATCACAGAAGCCAGGCCACGAAGCTCTATTTTAATACGGTCTCACTGAAAGGCATTCTTCCATTCACTTCCTCTTGTTTATTATTCTTTCATGTATCTGATAAGATACTTTTCAACTGTGGCTATTCACTTTCTGTTTGCGTAGGTCTTGGGTTCATCACAAGCTACAAGGTCAGCATTAACCCAAACAAAGGTTGGTTATGGGCGATTTTGCCAAGTGGAAAACACTCTAAAGGCTAGATTGTTATCATCAATAGGGCAACGAGCAGGTGGCAGCAACAAGCCCTACATGCACACATATGGACGAAGCAAAGCTACTCAGATGCCAGGTCATGAGTGTAGCACATGCACTAGAAGCCATGGCTCCTGCTCAGGGATCATTAAGGAAAATATGGAGAGGAGGAGGAGTCTCCCTTCTGCCCCAACACATCAGCATGGCCAGCTCTCTAGGCACCTGTGAAGAGGATGGAGAAGCCACCCAAAAGGTGCAGGAAAATACCTGCAGAGCATATTTAAGGCAATGAAATAGCTAGCAAAGCATGCCTTTTCCAGCTGTGCCCCATGCTGTCATCCAGCCCATAGCAAGTTCTTCTACAGGCAACGTACTGACAAAGTGCCCTGAAGAAAATTAAAAATTAAAACCAAACCACAGTACAAGTGAAATAATAAATCTGCATGAAACCTTTAAAAGTAATTTATTTGAGGACTGCTAATTGATAGCAGACACAAAAGAGGAAAGCTCCATTGGTTTATATTATCAAAATATTATAACTGTATTTACAGTTTGTAATTTCTAGAGCCAAAACCTTCCAAAATATACTCCCTGAACCTGGAAAGCATGCAGCTTATCTCTTGTCCTTTAAATTCCCTTCTTCAAAACACACCCCTTCCTGCAACCTCACCAGCAGTGACTCACACCAACCTAATGAAAAAAATTAAAATCCCAAGAGTAAAAAAAAAAAAAAAAAAAAAAGACAACTACTAATTAAGCCTTACTTATGCAAGTAATTTCATAACCCTCTTTTACACAAATCTCTTTTCTGTACATCGTCTGTCCATGACATACACTGTGTTTCTCTTTGCCTACCTGTATGTTTCTCAGGCTGGGACTAAGCATGATGAAGACTGTAGTGCTAATACCCATCTGTTACCACGAATGGAACAAACTGCAAGTGATATTTGTTCTCCAGGTTTGGTTTGACCTCCAGATTGGCACATCAACCTTTCTGGAGTCAAAGCTCTTAGCAAAGGGAAGGTAGATACAAGCACTGGCAGCACAGGCAGCCCAGCCAAAGAGCGTTAACTCTGACGCAGGGAAACAGCAGCTCAGGAGGATAAATCTCTATGGCAATATAATTGTTGGTCTCTCTAAGAATGGTAGCTAGCACTTTTCGGTGATTGTTATTTTGCGATGAGAGCCAGAAATAACTAAATAATTTATTTCCTCTGCTCAATAGTCATGGTTTGCAGGAGCTGCTACCTTAAGAGAGATCTGATCTGGAGCCCTTCAAGGCAATCATTCCTAATTATCTCATTAAACACCTCTGAGATATCCTGTTCTCTATATTACTTTTATGAACACCTGAAGTAAAAATATTTACATTATGAGTTAACTATTCACTCTGATTGTGCAGTAACCTTGGGCTGACAATCCATATTGTGTTCCTTTAAATCCCATTTTGTTCAGCGATTGTTCAACACACAATGGCCTGATGGCCCAGCTGCAGCCAAGAAGCCCACCACGAAGCCAAGGAAAGCACAGGCACCCAAAACTGATTCTCTGGCCATCGTCATGCCACCATGCAGCTAGCAAGGCCAGTTATCTAGTCCCTCTCAGCCAGATCAACTGCCAACAGCTCCAAAAGGTCAAAAGATCTGCTGCGGCTGGAAGGGCTGAGGGGAAGTCATCGTGGCTTCAGCCATCACGAAGTGTGGCAGTAAAGCAGCTGCACATCTAAAGCTTTACAACCATGGAAAATTTTTATATGTTAAGGTAAGCCTCCAAAGCAGCGAAGGATGAGGACTCACCTCTCGCAACATCACAGCTGTTGTATTTGGGGCGATTACTTTGAAATGGTGAACTTTGAAAGGAAAAAGGGCAGAGGCTAATTCAGTCTGTATTACAAGTAGTTTGCTACTCTCTGTTTCTGCAGCTACACACATCTTCACATACTTCTAGCACATTCACTAAAGCAAAATTCCTACGATATTTAATCCTGTTCATCAAGAACAAGTTCAACGAGGGAAGCAAGACTAGATATTTTAAAAGACGTGCAATAGTTCCCTTCTGTTGCCATAACAAAGAAAGGTACTTTAAAACAACAATGCTAAGCTGAATTCAGATTTAAACAGCCCTCCTTGCAGAAGAACCACCCCCCCCACCCCCCCCCATGCCTCTCTTGTTACCAGACAGGCTGCTGCAGTCAGTTACATCATGACTATACGTGGCCTTCCCTTAGCAACCAGCTTAACTTTATTGATTTGATAGTTGATTATTATGGCAACAAGCTCAATTCTTATTGTTTATAAACTTTTTAAAAGGTCATCAAGAAAACAAAATTCGAAGCTGTTTTTCTTAACTATTTTTGTGGCATGCAGAACCCATGAATCTTTTGGGAGGAACACAACAAAAATGCAACAGGAAGGGAAGACACAACCCAAAAATCTCAAACTAACAAAGGGAGGACATACCCGTGGCTGTGGCAGAGACACCTGTATTCTCTTCTCAGCTCTGCCATAAGATTCCTAGTGACCCTGGAAGGGAACTGGGTCCCCCGCTATCATTTGTGCTTTGGAAAGTCTCTCCTTCTCCAGCTCTGCTGACCTTACTTTAATTTTTTTTTTATTTATTTTAGAGGCTGTTTTGTTGTTTTCTTTTAATCCCAGGAAAAGGTCATGAATAACTTCTTAAAAAAAGAGTTAAGAAACAAAAGTAAGTTTAATATTTTTAAAAAATACAGGATTTGCAGGCAGATGGTTGCAGGATTTCATCAACACCTGGCAGAGAAACCTCCCCCCAAGCTGCACAGATGTGAAAATACCTGAGTCAAAAGTGTCTGCAGTACCCCGAAAAGCAATGGTCTGGTTTTCTTCAAGCCTATTCCATAGCTGTGACCTGAAGCCCAACACAAATTACATCAGAAAGTTGCAAGATCACACATAATATTCCTGTTCCAATCACTCAAAGCTTTCATTCGTATTCCTTTGACAGCACTGCTGAAGTATACCCTGATTCCTCCTGCACACACAGAGTCCTTCTTAACCCCACAAGAATCATCAAGTCTGTAAAGTAAGCAAAGAGCAGACTATAAGGTGGCCAATTTCTTGGTCAGAGTTTTGGCTGGGAAGAATTCCAACTCATGTGATGTGTAAGACCCCATCTTATTTTTAAAAGGAAATACCACTTAGCAATATTTTAAATTTCAAGACAAGGAATAGCTAAGTATCAAAATTTTAAAAGAGCATTTCCTCTGCTTCACCTGAGTTATCCACAGGTAGCTCATATCACCTGTGCTTTTATATAGAGTTCTCAGAAAACGATTCGATACTATTTTAGAAATTAAAATAATGGCTAGTTTTACACCATCATTTGAATTAGATCTGTGTGAGCAAACTACTGCATTTCCTGAACAGCACGAATATTATCCTTATGAATGAATCAACTATTTCCAAATATGGATTGGAAAATATTCAGCTACCAGATATTTGGAAGAGCAAGCACCAAAACAGGCTCAGAAGTCTGATACAGATGTCTAGGACTCAAGAAAGCATTCCATCCAATCAGCTGCTGGATTTAGAGTCAGTCATCTCTCTGAGTCACCCATTTCATTGCTATTCTTCACTTATTTTGGGTGCGGACTGAAAGCAGTTGCTCTTAGTTCCTGAAAACTCTATGTTGTGAAATTCCCACACCCCAAAGCAAAAGAAAAACAGAAAAAAAATCAGTTTCCTTCTGCAATGAACTCACTCCCTTTATGCAGCAGCTTCTTTTCCACCTTCCCTATTGCTGCTGATGTACACAGCAAATGCCTGCCAGTACTGCCCATCTTCTAAGCTTTCCAAGTTCCTACTTCTCTGCTCTCTCAGCAAGAATTATTTATTGCAGGGCTTTGTACTGGTGCCTGCGACCGTAGACTTTGAGGCCTTGCATCTGTTAACCATGTTCTCTCATTAAGGTTCCCACAACAAACAAAAGCCTCAAAAGTCTCCTTTCTTCCTGCTTTTTTCATAATGATGCCCTTCATTCTCTGACCATCATAGCTCATACTTTATCCATCTTATTTCCATTATAAGTTCAAAATCTCAGCATTCCAAAACAGCATCCAAACAAAAGACTCTCCAGATATGAATACCATCTCAAATCAATTACCAGGGTATTCATCCTTCACAATAATATCTCTATTATATGCTCTTCCTATTGAATTCAAAGATTACACTGCTGACATGCTTTTAGGGTTTATAGCGGTGATGGTGGGGAGAAAAATCACCTCTTTCATAGCTAGTCAAGAGAATTGTGTTTTTCAAGTTCCTTAAAACTTAAATCCTAAGAAAGAGGAACACGGACCATCTTTTTTGCTACATGCATACAGCGTACATAACACCAAAGTCCCTGACACACCTGCAAGGTGCTGCCAGAATGCAGCCATTGTCAGAAAAAAAATCACATTCAGTGTCAGGAGCATGACATTTCCATCGGAGAAAATAAGAACTGCACCTGCCTTTAGCCCTCTCTGAATCACATTACTTCAAAACAAATGGAGACCACAGAGAACACTTGCCTCTTAAGAAGGCAGCAGGTCCAACAAACGATCAGCAACCAAGCATTAGTTATCATAATCAGCAATTTCAAGATTCAGAGGTTTTTTTAATTAAGAGATGGAGAGTTTGGGTTATAGCAATCTAACTAGAAGATTCAGTAAGTCTAATAACCGTTTGTGCCAGGAATCTCCATTGAAGTATCTTGTAATGCTTTGATTATACTTGAAAACTTGATATACACAATAAACATTTAAAGTGGTCAAGTGCAAGCATGAAAACATTTTTGTATTCTATTTAAAACCACCAATCCCCTGCTATAACAGACTGAACTGCAGCAAGATTATGCAATAACTCATCAAGACAGGTAACACCGCACTGACAACTACACTCAACTCACCCTTTTCTAAATACCTTCAAAAATGTTTAACACATTCCAGACTGTACAGTCATGCATGTCAACTAGGACTGGGTACACTAAAACCATAAAGAAATATATACAGCCTTCAAAAACCACAGCATGCTTCATGATTCATTCTCCCATATCAAACCTCATTTTGCTTCTTGCATCTTCCTACTGTTTGCATCTTAAGTTAAAGCCCTTCACAGTCAGGATTCTCCCATTACTTGTTTTGCACTCCTACTTCTAATAAAGCCCTTTGGCACTGTATCAACATCAGCAACAGGAAAACAAATAATAGAAGTGCCAATTACAGGCATGTTTATCAGATCTCTGTGTCCAACATCCATTAACCACAGTCTTCTATGATGCTGTCAATACCTCTTCATACACAGCCAAAATGATATCACAGGGATGCTGCAAAGACCACATCCACAAATCACTTTGCTAGTTCACACAGCTGATGTGTTTGAGAACACAGAAATCAAGTGAAAACTCCAGGACTGAACCAGCTGACACATGATTCACAAAGCTAGTCTGTGTTAAAAAGGCCTTGTGGTTAGTACCCAGTAGTTAAGTACTGATTTATTCTGGTTTTCAGCCTGTGCTCTGGATAAAAAAGCAAGCCTTGAGGAAAGCATTATGGAGAGTTTTCTGCACGGGACTTCACATTTCGCTCCGTAGCAGGGGAGCACACGCGGCTCATACGGAGAGTGGGGTGTACTGCTGCAAAACATGCTAGCAAAAATACAATTACTTGTTTATAGACTGCATTACTGTCATTACATGGAAAAAAATGCTGAAACAGCATGAACTGTCAAAAATCTCCTTCTGAAATTCCATCTTCCAGGTGAACTCAGAAGCGATTTTAAGTTGGCCATATGGTATACCCCATATATTACAAGTATTCAAACTTGAATTTTGGACTAGAAAAAAAAATATTAATTAACCCAGTCCTCCTCTCCACCACAGTTTAACACATAATTTTAATATATTAACTGTATTTTTATAGTTTAATGTGCTCTTTAATTCACTTTCCAGTACCAGCCATAAGATTTAGCTTCTCTATGCAAATTACATTTTCATTCTTGCCAAATTATACAATATTAAAGGATTTTACTCAAAAATTCCAGAAGAAAAACCATCTTTCTATGGGAAAGTCAGAAAGAAAACTTTTCACTCAAAAAGAAAGTTGTAAAGTGACAACCCATGGGCTATGATATAAATAATGAATGCTTTTTTATATGGCATGATGGGTGCTATTGTCCATTATTTTCATATTGTGTAATTTCTGAAGAGTTTCTGGTAAATAAGTCAGGACTTGATCCAATTCCTGCTGAAGTAAATACAGATTATTTCTGAAGGCAAGATAGCTTTCTACACACTTGAAAGAGAATTCACCATTTTCCCAATGGGCATATAAGCTTAAATTTTAGCAAGATTTGGTCTTGACATTAGGAAAACCTCCAAAGCTGAGGCTAGTGAAACACCAGAGTAGATTGTCTGCAGAGGTCATCAGGTATTTGTCACAGGAGGCACTGAAGACAAACCCTTCAAAGAGAGGGACCTGATGGCCTCCAGCAGCTCCTATCCCAATCTTTTTACAAACTTATGACCCCAAGAAGCAGTTTCACACATAGAATTAGTGCAGCATGTTTCCTACAGATTTCTGTCCGACAACTCCTAACGCTCCGTCAACTCTCTCCTGTGTGCCACACGGCTTTCCTCCTCCACGGGCTTCCCCCTCTACTCCATGTGGGCTAGCCAAGTGACAGCACATGCTTTGACCAGTCTAGAGCTACCTGTGTGCACGGCCGCTGGCCACGTGTCTACTACTTCTGGGAAGTCAAAGTGCAGTATTATAACCTCCTTTGCAATAGAGGCATTCTTTTGACTCTCCTTTCTAGACCTAACCATTGGGGTTTTTTCTTTTTTTTTTTCTTTTTTCAGGAAATTATCACCTCTATTCCTGCTAGCCATCCAACAACATATGTGAAAAATGGGTTAAAACAACAGAGAAATTATGTGCAGATAAGTGGAGGAACTGAAAGACAGATAGAAAGTGTGGTAACATTAGCCTTCTTAAAAATGGACTTTAGACTAATCTCCAATGAGATGAGTTTGTTAAAAGTTCTGAATCTTTTTCAAACTAAAAATTAAAAAAGAAAGCAAGGCAGTTTTATGACACTACTTTTCCTTAGCAAAGTTTCTGTAAAACACAAAGAGCCTTAAGTCATCACATGAATCACTGACAATTTAATCAGCTTCTGGGAGTTTGTCATCCTCATCAAGAGTTGAATTTAAGACCTTCAAAAAGTTCTTTCACTTCATTTATGAACTGCTGCACCTACTGATTCAGCCACCCACACCACACTTTAGACTACCAGAGATTCAGCCAAGAATTCAGAAAACTAATATTAATCTCAGAGGCTAAGTGAGCTCCTACCAATGTAAACCCTAGGCCTCAAGAAGCAACAGCAGCACATTTTCTTCAGATGGGAGAGCTTTAGGAAATCATTAAGACTCCACAATCTAGCATCATTGGGTGAGAGCTCCTTTTGCCCAAATGCAGCAATCTTCACAGACATTTTTTAAAGCCTTTATGTGAACAGCAGTGGGAGACCCCATACACTGCAACAGACAGAGCTGGTGCAAAATCCGGTGCCAGATTCATCTCATCTACCCTAGAGCTCTCCTGAAAAATAACTTTAGACTGTTAACACACTTAGACCAGGAGTTATTTTTTAAAATAAAATTACTTAGCATGAATGCATGTGGCACATAACAGGGGCAGCTTTTCAAAACTAAAGCTCTGCAGGTCCCAATCTGCTCTTTTGCCAGATTAAATGAATACTGCCATCAATGACAACAAGGCCCACAGTTCAAAGTTCTTGGGATGAGTGATTTTCAAAGCCTGAAACATTAACATCTCAAATCCCCAGAAGCATGAGCAGTGTGCTTCCTAACACTTCTTTGGAGTGAAAGAATAGCACCAAAAGTGTAGATGTTTAAATTATGTAGTTTATGATATATCATATGATGTCCTTGCAGAAAAGCCAGTGTTGCAATTTCTTAGCATCTCTGAGTAAAGAATCTTGCTGAAGTACAAACAAGTACAAGAATAAATAGCAAGTTAGCTATTTCTTCTGGCTTCTTTGGAAGAAGTCTTGTATTTCAGCTTTAAACAAATGGTGACTGTTCAAGACGAAGAACACCACAGTTGCAGGACTTTTATGGTTCAATTTTGGCTACAGTCTGAAAAAAGCTTGAGATTTTTTCTAAGAAAAGGGTTTGTCTATCATTGAAAAGACAAGGGCAAAGTGTTCAGCGCCCATAACTTGAGTACCTGGTACAATGTCATTCAGCTGCCTGCAGATTGTGGATAATGTGCAATTGTAATTTCTATAAATCAGATCAACGTATTTGCAATATCTAATTTTGTTTTCTGTTCCTTGACTTTTACTGACATCCAGTGGAGACACACTCAAACCTCTTTCAAGTGCTAACACCAACTCTTCTTGTAAAGCACCTCTAACTTAGGTTACCATGGGATGGAAAGCCTGCCTTGAATGTAACTGGTTTTCAGAAGGTTCTTCCTTGTTCAGCCTGTTCACAATACACATTCCTTAAAAATCACAAACCTTAAAAATGCTTCATTATTTTCAAACGCGACTTATTCCCAGTTTTGACAAAACCATTCTTATGGTTTAGTTTCTGTCGTACTGGTACAATTTCATATTCTCCTCCTTCTTCTTACCAACCTACAAATTTAAGAAAACAGATTAGAAACAACATCTGTTTCAAAGACTGTGTCCTTATCACTGTCAAAAGAAGCCCTCTCTGTGTTCTCATTATAATTTGAAAGAAGGCCAGTGTGTTATTTTTGTATGTGCGAACTCTTCTTACTGACTGGAGGAAGACTGTGAATACCATAACTAAACCCTCACATAAGTACCCACAAGACACAGATCCCAACAAGGGACCACGTGGGATCCACTAACCAGAATCGTCTTAAGAATAAATGGAAAATAAACAATCATACCTGAACTTTTTTCTTACCCTTCTCAATTAATATTAGCTCCTAGAATCCATACTTACTACCGATAGCTTACAGCCCAGCAATCAAATAAAGTTCAGTTCAGCGGATTTGGTCAGGCTGAGCTGCTCAGCAGCACAAAGCAAACCTGAAGTCCACATTTCCGTATCCTCTCCACACTACTAACTGCTACTCAGTAGTATACTGAGAAAAGCACAGGTGCTCTGAGATTTACATCATCCAAAATGTCTACAACTCTTTCAAGAGAAAGAAGAGGGAAATATCTCCAGACTTGAGAACACGTGATTGCCACAAACTGAAATACCCCTGTCTCAAGGTGGAACACTTTCTTCCTCAAATACTTGCATGAAAATCCCACTTAGGTTAAAATGGAGCTCTGAACAATGAAGGGAGCAGCTAACGTAGCTTTGTATGAAAAGTCTGTGCTCGACCACTGAATAGGGAAAAGCAGGGCAGAACTCATTACCTGTGGTGAGTCATTTTTTACCAAGGAAGGGTGTTCTTTGCCTAGGCAATTGTTAATTGCAGGATTGAAAGACAATTTTCTTTTGAAACGCTTTTTTCCCCCTGCAAATACATAATGTCTTTGTATATTGGAAAGGGAGTTCAGCCCTCAATTTCTCAAGTAAGCAGGTTTGACCTGGATACTTCGGTTTCAAAGCATTCATGTAGCTTACGGTGCTATATAAACCATTCAAATTCTGGATCAAATGGCTAGCAACAACAGACAAGACAGCTTCTACAATGATGCCTACAGAACAGGAGAGACGTGAGCTCACACTGTGTGAGATACTGGTCTGGTAAATAAGCAGCAGTAGAAAAACTGCAATTGTCTTTACAATGAAGTTATTGTAAGATAAACTGACACAGCAGGTCTCTTGCTCCTTCCCTTTTTATCTTAAATAATAATAATTGGAATAACAATAGCAGCATCAAAGATTGGGCTGAAATGATTCAATACTATTGCTAATCTCCTCAAATTCAGGCAAAACTCATTTACAGCCATGTATCCAAACTGTGTGGTTCAGTTGCCTCCGAAGAAAAAATAATTTTACTAGATTCTCCTCATCTCAGTTCCAGCAAGGCAAAACAAGTGGGCAGTATAATTACTGTGTGCCACTGTGAACGCAAGAGCAGGAACATGTTCTCTGAAATATGTAATCACTCCCAAGACAGTGTCCTGGCACGCCTCAGACAATCCATATGAAATTCTGGCCTGTATCCCAAAGAGGAACACCTCCTTCATTTGTTTTCTTTAGTATGGATCTCCCTCTTACTTCAGCCTCCAGTTTAAGCTTCCTGCTTTCAGAAACTATTTCCCTAACAGACAGTGTTATCTAGCAAGGCTGGAGGAGTAATTTCCCCATGGGCAGAAAATACTACTTTCTGTAAAGCTTGGGTTTGCTAAACAAGGGATCTCCACCCACCCTGTTCTTCATCAGAGAGAACTCCTTTCAAAAACAGCTTCACCGGTTGTCAAGTATCATAGGTATCCTGATCTGCAGAGGTGCCATCTCATACCTATTAATGTCAAAATGACAGGAGGATGGTGGCCCAGACAAGGACAAGTCATCTCATTAGTAGTCACTTATCAGTCAGACCATTAGTAGTCTGTGCATACAGTCCCATTAGGCTCTCTGAGGTGCTGCAGCTTGCATCCTTTGAGGGAAGGACTGATAGGAAACAGGCCACTAGGATGAAATCCCAATACAATTCCAATAACGTCCAAGTTCAGCTTTCCATGGAACTGAGGAATGAAAGGCAAAAAGGACACAGTTTCTTCCTGCACTGGGAGGGGTCCACACCACCTTTCCATAGCCATTTCATCCACATGTGTAATTAGGAGACCCAAGTTTAGAATCTTCATCCAGTTTCTGCAGTTCTCTTGCTCCTCCTCCTGCCCCACGCCCACCCATGGCTGCACACCCAGCCATGACCATCTCTCCAGCAAGAAACTAGGTGGCCATCACCTGCTTTTGCTTTGGGTTGGGACATGCTGTTACTGTTACATGCTGGTTTATGGTGGAGCTTAACTCTCATACCACCTCATAGTTAGAGCAGCTTAAATGATGTTTCAGCTAACAGGCAAGAGCATGATACTGAAAGGAAAGGTATACAAGGCTTTTGCCTGAAGCTCGCAGATTAAAACAGAAGCCCTACTGAAAGACGACATTTTTTATTTTAAGTGAGTACCTGCACCACTGACTATATATCCTGTGATGCTCTAACTGTTAAAATCCTGAATGACTTTTAGGAGGAGAAATGCCTTCAGAAAGCAGAAGCAACATTCCTCTCGGTAAAATGCACAGAAGCAACAACATTTGGGTTCCAGCTCCAGGACTCCATTTTCCCATGCTGTGCAGCTGACTGTAAATTCAACTCCACCCTTCTTAGGCACTTCCAAGCCCTACCACGGATACACAGGCAGGGTACTCAACTTTTCTTTGTAAAAGAAAATGCTTCTAAAATGGAAGCCAGGAGACTATTACAGACAGAATACATTGCTCTGATGTGTTCATTTGGATACTAATCACTTGGTACTGAAAACAGAGGGGATTTGATCATTACTCGCTTTCAGCTGCCAATGACTAGGGGACAAGGTAGAGAAGTTTTAAATAAATAAAAAAAAAAAACAAAATAGGCAAGCCCATAAGACTTTCCTTCAAAAAGAACAAAAATATTTATTAAAATATTAATTTCACACACAAACTACCTTGACGTGTCCCATACTCCTCAGTGTTCCAAATAATCTGAAATGCCAACTGTAAGTAGTGCATTAAATACATTGACAAGCTGTCTCATTTCATTTTACATGCAGCTCTTTGTCTTTTGTAAGTAATTTATTTAAGACTTTCTGCAGTTTTCTCAGTGAGTTATCTTAAACATGCCTACCCTTGCTGGAGAAGTTTTAAGGCAGCACAGCCTACATCCAAGATTTTGTTACAAATGACTGATTAATAACACCTCTCTTTAAACACGGGCCACCATCACAAGAGTCAAGAGCAAATTGCTACTAAGCACCTCTGTACACTCTGAAATAGAAACTGACGTTTTACAGAGAACTCATACCTTTTCACAGAATGGCCAGGGTTGGAAGGGACCTCTGGAGCTCATCCAGTCCAACCCCCTGCTAAAGCAGGTTCTCCTAGAGCAGGTTGCACAGAGTCGTGTCCAGGTGGGTTTTGAATGTCTCCAGAGAAGGAGACTCCACAGCCTCTCTGGGCAGCCTGTTCCAGCGCTCTGTCACCCTCAAGGTAAAAACGTTCTTCCCCATATTCAGATGGAACTTCTTGTGTTTCAGTTTGTGTCTGTTACCTCTTGTCCTGTTGCTGGGAGCTACTGGAAAGAGCTTGGCCCCATCCTCTTGACACTCACCCTTAAGATATTTGTAGACATTGACGAGATCCCCTCTCAGTCTTCTCTTGTCCAGGCTGAACAGACCCAGCTCTCTCAGCATTTCCTCATAAGGGAGATGCTCCAGTCCCCTGATCATCTTCACAGCCCTCCACTGGACCCCCTCCAGTAGTTCTCTGTCTCTCTCCCTTGACCTGGGCAGCCCAGAACTGGACCCAGCACTCCAGATGGGGCCTCACCAGGGCAGAGTAGAGGGGGACGATCACCTCCCTTGACCTGATGGCCACGCTCCTCCTGATGCACCCCAGGATCCCATTGGCCTTCTTGGCCACCAGGGCACACTGCTGGCTCATGGGCAGCTTGCCACCCACCAGAACTCCTGGGTCCTTCTTCACAGAGCTGCCTTCCAGCAGGTCAGCCCCAGCCTGTACTGGTGCGTGGGGCTTGTTCCTCCCCAGCTGCAGGACCCTACACTTGCCTTTCCTGAACTTCATTAGGTTCCTCTCTGCCCAACTCTCCAGCCTGCCCAGGTCTCACTAAATGGCAGCGCAGTCTCCTGGTGTGTCAGCCACTCCTGCTGGCTTTGTATCATCAGCAAACTTGCTGAGGGTGCACCTTGTCCCCTCATCCAGGTCATTGATCAGTAAGCTGAACAGGACTGGACCCAGTAGTGACCCCTGGGGAACACCACTAGCTACAGGCCTCCAGCCAAGCTCTGTGCCGTTGATCACAACCCTCTGAGCTCTGCCATTCAGCCAGCTCTCAGTCCACCTCACTGCCCACTCATCTCCCCCACCTCCTGAGCTCACCTATGAGGATGTTACGGAAGGCAGTGTCAAAAGCCTTGGAGAGGTGAAGGTAGAAAACATCCACTGCTTTCCCCTCACCTACCCAGCCAGTCATTCTATCATAGAAGGCTATCAGGCTATTTGGATTAGTTCTGTACCGTTCATAGCACAAAGGGACTCAAACCTTGTACTGGGTTTTAGATACCAGAACATTCTATGAATGTAGTTTTTTAATAATAATTGTTCTGCATACCTCAGATTTGGGGTCCCAGTTTATGGTCCACATCTTAGAACAAAATCTGCCTACCTACCTGAAAACTTCAGCTTGCCAGCTCCCCTGAGCACCATGTTCTTAAACATTAGGTATGGCAAATTAGTGCAAACACTTCGGTAAACATAAACTTGGATGACTTGTACAACAGTGTGCAAGTCAGACATCAACAGAAGGAATTCTGAGCTCCCTGTTCCTGTCCGATCAGTCCACAGGCTGATCAGAGATTTGACAATACTTTATGCTCCCACATTGGCACAGTGTATGTGAGGTGCAGCATTACAGCTTCATGTGAGTTATGAACATCAAGATTTATGACCTGATCCTTTCTCTTGAAGGGGAATCCTATTTCCTACACACCCTTCATAATCACTATTTAAAGTATGTAACAAGAACTAACCCTTAATTCCTAGTACATGCAAACTGTAGTGGGATGCACAATGGAGTTAAAAGGGACTCACTGTTGTTCCCCATCCTTGGCAGGTTGCTGCAGGAGAAATTAAACCAGCATGGGACTACTAAAAGATATGCTCTTGGGTTAGGACAGCAAGAAGCTCCACTTCACCACACATCTATTCTGGCTCCTCCAAATAACAAGGCCAGAAGCTGAAGAGGAAACAAGTTGTCATAGGAGACAACCATGCTACTTCTAGGGGCTTACATCCCCAAAGACTCCTATAGGCAACTTCTCCTGCTGAATGGCATTCTTCTGTCCTCTCTCACTTGGCACTGCCTGAGACTGGGTTCAGGAATACCTTGGCTTGGGAGACACACCGAGGCAATTTTTTTATATAGGGAGCATAGGCTCCATGAGGTACAACTACTGCTAGGCTACTGAAAACAGTGCAAGCAGCTGCCCTACAAAGCTCTGCTTCATGACTACCTATACTGCTGCTAGTCACCTGCAGTGTCATGACTCAGGTATAACTGAGAACCATTAAAAAATTCCAATCCAGGCAAAAATAGCACAAATGTTAAGCAATATATCTCATGATCAGGTTTTCTTAAAGGAAACTAATTATGCACACAATTATATAAATTCAGTAATACCTTAACACAACAGTGAAGTGTCACAGGTGACTTATCCAGCATTTAGAAAGTCTGTTTTACTTGAGCTGTACATTATGAAACATATGTGCCATTAGGTGTTAGCAAGAAAACACATTTTTTCCCTCTCTTACAAGGAAAGTTTAGACAAGAGCTGATTACCCAGCAGGTTTAAGCAAATTTGTGCTACTGCTAGCAGAAGTGTGTGTGGAGTGCACACCTCATGTTGTCTGATGTAGGTGCACCTGTGCCTCCCTTCAACACAGATCAGGGATGACTGTCTGAGACAGATTAATATGCTCAACTTGAAAATAAATTATTGGTCTACAAGATAACTTTTAAAAACAAAATTAAAATTGGCGTAATTCAAGAGTCAAAAGCCCCTCACACTTTAATTTTAAATAATATTTTGATGCAGGATGTGTGGAAGCAAACCAGCTGATATAGGAAATGCCTTCCTGACACCTAAAGTATTTTAAAAATACAGGACTTCAGTCAACAACAAACAGCATGATGCAAATATAAAGTATAAAGTCTTCGTGTGCATCGGGAAAGCAAACAAAGAGTGAATCTTAGATCTGCAAGAAATTATACATGCAGTACGGGTCAGGTAAGGGCATGCCGTACTGGTTTTGTAGCATACACAAGCTATACTATTAAGACACATTTGGGTCAGTTTCATATTACACCAAGCATATGTAAGAAGCACTTCACAGTAAAAGCAGAAAAATTGTTTCCCCTCAACCATCTTTCTAGAAATAAAAGGCAAATGCTGCTTTTAATTATCACAGATTAAAGAAAAGCCTATTAAAGTGGGGTGGGTTTTCTTCCATAATAAAATCATACAAAGCTAGGTCACAGCTGGTCTTTGCACAAATATAAGGCAGGTAGGAAACAGAAAAAAATGTGGGCCCTTCTCCTATCCTACTGTAAGTAACATGCAATTTTAGTTCCTGCTTTAAAGGACAGCAACAATTGCTCTATCCCAAAGCATGCACAGGCATAAACAAGAGTTTCATGCATATTCAAGAGCAGGAGATGTTTCACCAGGATCACTGAGATGTTTCGTAATGCTCCGAGCTAAAGCGGGATAGCTCGGGCAGCAGAGAACTAGGCCTGTGCCTGAAAGCCAAAGCCAGGTGCAATTTGAAAATAGGGTGCAAACGCTCAACAAAGGAGATGATTAATTACTGGAACGAGCTACCTAGAGAAGTGGCAGACTCTCCACCCCCCCGAGATCCTTGAATCACATTTGAGAGCTTCTCTGGAAGATCTGCTTGGCCAAAGAAACGTTTTAGTACAAGACAGTTAAGATGGGTAACGTGAAGCCACCTGTATTACAAAACAAATCCCACAGGGCACCTAATGTCCTTTGTGGCCTTATGCCCTGGATGATTCTGCGAATCACACACAAGTATCTCCACAGGGCCACGACCTTGGACTTTTCACTTCTCATGAAAAGAGAAATGCCTTCATACTTACTTGTAAAACACTACATGCGTAAACATGTAACAGGCAAAAAACAATTTCTGCAGCCATTATGAAAGAACACGGCTAATTTAGTAAGGTTTTCTCTAAGCTGAGTTTTAAGGAGCATACTGGAAAGAAATACATTTTTTAGTTAACTCTGGGGAAAATTAGTCTTCCCAATTCCACAATTTCACTTAAAATTAATGATCTGTATTTACATATACCACTATTCAGAAGTTCCATTTATTATAAAATTTTAAATTACTTCAAGTATTAAAAGCTACACAGTTATTATTTCCATACCCCAGTCTTTGTAGTGACTTTATACAATTTTAAGCCTGCTATGCAAAACCTGATGTATCTATCTAAATCCTGAAGGCTTGGCAAACCTGTCTTCTACCATCAGCCTTACAAATCAGTGCATCACATTCCCATTCTCAGCACATAAGAACTACCTTGCTTGTCCACCAAAAGGCTTTCCTCTCAATTTTTTTAGACGCTCTCTTAGAAAAGCAATCTTTGCTTTCTTCCTATAGTTCAGGTTCAACAGTCAACTGCAGTCATTTTACTTGGCTGATTATTTTTTCACGATGTTACAATTAAGAACTTTGTATTGGGGAAAAAAAAATCCTGTGCTCATTATATTAAACAAATGACGAGTAAAGCTGTGTGAGGTTTGGGTTGTTGGGGTTTTTTTCTCAGTTCAGTTGTTGAACAATGAAAACTCTTGTGCTTGGATTAAACCAGCTTTGAAATTTATTTATTTTCTATACAAGAGACACACGAAGGAAGACAAGGAAGTTTCCAGTAAAACAAACCCTCCTTCACATTCCAGACTTTTCTCCTTGTATTGAAACAGAGAATAAGCCACACACACACAATGTAATTTGCTTTGCACAGTTGTAAGAATGAAGTAGGACAAGCAAGGGCTAGACTCACAACTTGTGAGAACTCTTCACCCAATATCAAAATGGTCAGCGACTGGTCAGAGCACTCATACATACACATTGTGCTGCAATCTCAGCACCCAGTTTAAATTCTCTTTACTGCCCAAGGGAATTTGAATATATTTTTTTTTTTTCTCTTTAAAAAAAATATCCAAGCCTCTGGTCATGGAATAGCCATAAAAAACTCTACAATGTCTCCTGCTACAGCTGTTCCAAAAAACTAAATATACCTGAGGAAATCACCACATTACAGCACTCATATTTGCAAGCCAGGATCCATGCATTTCAGACCTCCTCTGTCAAACCAGGACAGCTTCTGCAGGCAAGAGTGCATAGTCCCTCCCCCAGAACACCCTCCAGTAATTTGTTTACTGTACTCTTGGCAAATAGAAAATAGGAACTTTCAAATCTTCACAGCAGAGTATTTAAGTCTCCCATTAAACTTAGAGATAGAAAGGCAATTTTTATTAGTCCTTATCATCTCACCCAGTCTCCTTCCCTTCCTCCTTTCCAGTGAAAACTGACTTCAACATTTGACCCCAATTTTCAAGTTGTCTCAGGACAAGAACTTGGAAGAAACTAGGTTTATTTCACAGATGTGAATCTTTGAGGGGAAGAGAAAGAAGTCATGTATGAAAAGCAGAAGGAAAAGCTCCAACCCTCAATTTAAGAAACAGGTATTTTTTTCTGCTGTAAAAAAACAGAAGGGCTTACAGTTTTGACATTTTTAAATACATACACAACTGGAACCTGCAATGTTCTGATTTTCCTCTTGCTATCACCCACCTTCCTCATTTTGCTCTCCAGATACAGTTTGGACATCCTAATGCAACCTCCCCATCTCAGTAACACTTAAACCCACACTTGGGGGGGGCATTGGTTTTCAGACCCATTTGTCTACATGGAGGGATTAAATTCTTTGAACTCTGCCTTAGCTGTACTGAGAAAGAAGTAGAACTTCCTAACAAGCCTTTTAGGTAAATAGAATCATAGCCAGCTTTACAGTTTCAGTCTGGAGACTGAAGGATGGACAGAGAAAAAGCATCAGGGTTGTGAGGGAAAAAAAAACAAAAAACTTTAAGCTGAAGGGTATAATCTTATATTAGACTTTTGGCAAAGCCAATATTCAGGAAGAAGATAAAACAGACCTCACGAAAGGTGTATAAACTGTACTGGAACATGACAGGAAAGTCACTTGTCTCCATCAATATTTTTCTTGTACACATATAATCAGGCCAGATCTTTCAAGACACTACAAAGTCAAAGTAATTGCGTATACCAACAATCTACACATACTTTGAAAGCCAAAGGAAGTTTTGCTACCAATATCTGTGGTCAGACACAACCATGCTTGGAAAGCATAATAATTATGTAACTTATACTTTAAGGAGTACTTTTATCTGAAATTCTCCCTTTCTTTCATGGTGAAAAGCATTGTAGAGAACAAAAGCAAGAGAATAAAAAGCTTTCTTGAATTTTTCACAAGTTCTGGAAAATGAAATATATCCCTACATTGTATACCTCAAAATGTGGACCAGTCAGGTAAACATCTGTCCTCGAAGAGGTTGAAGAATTTAAAACAGAGTAGTAATGATCCACAACAGTTGTGCAGCACTTTACAAATATTTCTTTTAAATAGTTCAAGATTTTGTAACAGAACGTCTACAAGAACAGTATGTTCTCTTGCTTAAAGACTCATTTTTAAATTGTTTCAAAAAGTAAGTTTAAATAATGTAATGGTGCACCACTGTGAAGTGAAATCAGTATTATAAATCATGCTAAATTTGCAATAATAGGAAAAAAATACAAACATACCTGTTCGCTTTCTCTAAAACCCAAAACAGATGGAAAATTTTAAATTTTCATTCACAAGTTTTCAAAAAGGCTTACTGCCATGACAAGTTGTTGCCTTGTGGATTCAGGTTCATTTCCTATTACCTAACTACAAAATATACTATTTAGAACCAGTTCCTCATTTTACATAAATACACATAGCATCCCTTATTTTAATGAAAGTAGTCTAATTTACAGCAGAAGATACAGCATTCGCTGCCGACCAGTGAAAAGAAAGTTAAAAGACAAAACAGATTAAAAGGAGATAAAGATCTAAAAGCACTGCAAATGGAATGTCATTTTCCCTTGCTGGGGACAATAATCTGTATGCCTGCCTTTAATTTCTTATCAGAAGGTTAAAATAGCCTGCTTTAATACCCTTCTCTCAACCTACTGGCACACAATGCGGCATTTTTATCACATTTGTAATAACAGCTTTATATTTATCTTCAAGCCTCAGCTCTCAGAGTGAGGTGCTTCTATAAGGATCTGAACAGTCATTTAAGAAAATTGTAATTTCCAGTTCTAGCAATTGTAGAGAAAAAAATCCAAAAGTCTGGTTTAGTTATGTCCTAATGACTCAAAACTGTTATGTTATTGCACACACTGTATTACTCTTAGGTGATTCTGAAGACCCCTTCACTTGGTTACAAGCCCTTGGACAATGGTAAACAGGCACATGGCCTTCCGTCTACTTCCCAAGTGGATCCCCAAAAAACCCACATTATTTTCAACATCCAAATGAAAGAGAAATACTTATCACTAGACAGGCAGCACAGAAGTAAATCCCATCATTTCTCGAGGTGTTTATACAAAGGTGCAAAATGAAATAAGGAAATAAAGGTCTTTGTACTTGTAGCAAGTCAAACAGTCTCCTCACAGAATTAATCCTCCTGAGAAATTTTCATATCAGAACGCTTTGAAAATGAAGCGTATTCATCTTGCCTGCTTCCTTGAACTTCTGAAAGGACTACTTGGGGTACTAGCTTCCCACCCACAGAGCAGATGTTTCTTCCCTTCATTAGGGATTTGAAGTCCAACATCGGTATTTGACTCAAATGTGGTCACTGCATATTTTAAAAATTACTTCATTGAACAGTAACTGCATTAGGCAAAAAGAAAGTGACAGTAAAACATGTTCCATTCCCTAAATGTTAAAACAAGCTGGTTTGCGCTGCAGTCTTCAGTGTGCATTACAGAGGCATTTATGTATTGTTGAAAAATGACCACAGAAACTGAGTCATAAACCTCATTTACATGAGGGTAATCAGTATCAAAGAGAGGCCTTTAAAGAAATTCCAGGAGGTCCCATGCAAGTTGAGAAGTCAGCAACAACAGTTACATCCAAATATAACTTACATGCATTCTTGGCTCTAATGTTGATGTTGCAAGTGAGAATGGCACTCACCAACGAACACATAGTACACATTAACACGGAACTTGTTGGGTCTCAGGGTCCTGAACTGTCACAGCAAAAGCAGCACGTTAAATTTTAAAAAAGCTAACTTGCAAAAGGCAGCTTACTGAAAGTAGTAATTCCTCTGTTATAATAGAGCTATATGTATTTATTATCACAGAGGGTCTTAACAGCTGTGGTGAAAGTTAAAATTATGCAACAAAAGGGAGAGCTTTGCAGAGCACAGCTAAGTTGATTATTGTAATTCATATCTGGAAGTGAAAACACACATCCTGAAAAACCCTCCATCTGGCATAAGAGGTGACAGCCTGTTCAGCAGTACAGATAACACTGAACACATCATCTTTATGCTCTCGTTGAATACTTAATCCCATCAGAGTGGTGACATTCAAACACCTTCACAGAATCTGGCCAAAGGAATCAGTGTTTAATCCAGAACCACACGTGTCAGCTACATATTACTGGAAGTACATAATTCTTGACCAAATGGAAAGGACAAAAGATTCACCAGAAAAAGTCCTGAACACAGTTAACTCTTGAGAGGAAAATGAATAAGCAACAGTTCTTGCTACTTTCCAAATACCTCAGTCAGATTTCTTTCTGCAAGGTTTTCATTTCTTCACCTATATATACGTCCAAGTAATCGCACGTTATCATAGAATCATTTAGGTTGGAAAAGACCTTTAAGATCATAGAGTCCAACTGTTAATCCAGGACTGCCAGGTCCACCACTAAACCATGTTCCTACCTGCCACATCTATGTGGTTTTTAAACACTTGCAGGGATGCTATTCCACCACTTCTGTGGGCAGCCCATTCCAATGCTTGACAACCCTTTTGGTGAAGAATTTTTTTCCTAATATCCAGTCTAAACCTCCCCTGGTATAACTTGAGGCCACTTCCTGTTGTCCTATTGCTAGTTATCTGGGAGAAGAGACCGACCCCCCCCCCTTGCTACAGCCTCCTGTCAAGTAGATGTAGAGTGTCAAGGTCTCCCCTCAGTCTCCTTTCCTCCAGGCTAAACAACCCCAGTTCCCTCAGCTGCTCCTCATCAGACTTGTGCTCCAGACCCTTCATCAGCTCCATCGCCTGTCTCTGGACACGCTCCAGCACCTCTACTCCCTTCTGAAGCGAGGGGGCCAAAGGTATTAGAGGATATATACAGGATTCGAAGTGTGGCCTCACCAGTGCCCAGTACAGGGGGACCATCACTACCTTAGTCCTGCTGGCCACACTGGTTCAGATACCAGCCAGGATGCTGTTGGCCACCTTGGCCACCTGGGCACACTGCTGGCTCATGCTCAGCTGGCTGTCAACCAGCACCCCCAGGCCCTTTCCCACCAGGCAGTTTCCAGCCATCCTGCCCCAGCCTGTAGCGCTGTGTGGGGTTGGTGTGACCCCCAAGTGCAGGACCCGGCACTGAGCCTTGTTGAACCTCATACAATTGGCCTTGGCCCATCAGCCCAGCCTGTCCAGACCCCCCTGCAGAGCCCTCCTGCCCTCAGGCAGGTCAACACTCCCCCCAACTTGGTGTTGTCTGCAAACTTACTGAGGGTGCGCTTGACCCCTCATCCAGATCACTGATACAGACATTAAACAGAACTGGCCCCAGCACTGAGCCCTGGGGAACACCACTTGTGACCAGCCACCAGCTGGATGTGACTCCATTCACCACCATGCTTTGGGCTCAGCCATCCAGCCAGCTTTTAACCCAGGGCAGACCACACCCATCCAAGCCATGAGCAGCCAGTTTCTCCAGGAAAATGCTGTAGCAGATGGTGTCAAGGGCTTTACTAAGGTCCAGGTAGATGATATCCACAGCCTTTCCCTCATCCACTAGGAGGGTCATCTTGTTGATGGAGATCAGGTGCATCAAGTAGGTCCTGCCTTTCATAAACCCAAACTGGCCGGGCCTGATCCTCTGGTTGCCCTGCACATGCCACCTGATGGCACTCACTATGATCTGCTCCAAAACCTTCCCCAGCACTGAGGTCAGGCTGGCAGTCCTGTAATTTCCTGCATCCCCCTCCCTGTCCTTCTTGTAGATGGGTGTCACCTTGGCTAACCTCCAGTCTGCTGGGACCTCTCCAGTTTGCCAGGACTGTTGATAAATGATGGAAAGCAGCTTGGCCAGCTATTCCATCAGCTCCCTCAGTACCCTTGGGTGGATCCCATCTAGCCCCATAGGCTTACATGTGTCTAAGTGGAGCACAGGTGACTAATCATTTCCTCCCAGACTGCGGGGACTGCATTCTGCTACTTATCCTTGTCTTGCAGCTCAGGGGGCTGAGTACCCTGAGGGTAACTGGTCGTT